>NW_018742481.1:0-82766 GCF_001683475.1 Chenopodium quinoa
AAAGGGTGACGGATCAGCAGCATAACTTAGGATAATTTTTTGGTTACTGAATATATGTAACTAATAAACTTGATGCCCTTATTGCTCACTTTTGACGCGCTAATAATGGAGACAAAGGGATTCTTTGGGTTAATAGCTGGTCAACTTTCATCTCCACCACCTTCCTAATAAATGGCCTGATATAAGAGCTAGGCTAATATAAATGACGCACTTCTGTTCAAAAAGTCTCTTGTATGTATCTCAATCCTCGACTGTTAGTGTCAAGCGTGCTAGAACATCATGATAGTGGTTCTCTGTGTAAGGGATAAGTTCTACCGCATGGTATAGGTAGGATGGAGACCGGATTCTAAGTCGTGCTACAAACAGATTTTTTGAGGGGTTTAGCATGGAAGATATTATGATACGGTTAATGAATAGATGAAGAAGGATTTACCTCAGATTCAACTATCACCCGGCTGTGAAAGGTGCTAGCATACCATGTCCTTTGAAACTAAAATCACAAATAAGGACAGAACATATGTCTGAGATGCGATCATGTAAATTCTAAAGTGAAACCGGTAAAACTAGGATTGGAATTACATTTTTTTTTTTTCCGCTTATTGTGCTCGAGTCCAGTGATGCATTACTAGTACATATGTGGACTGGCTTGAGGCTTGGGTGCCAGAAATGGCACCATGGTTCGCATTTAAACTTGACTGCAAAATCATCGTTTGCAGCAAACAATAAAATGTGCAACTAGCCTAAATAATCCAGTAACTTGTAAGACTACAGGACATATTAAGTAAGCAAGTACAAGTGTACAACGACATGCAAAATTCAAATCATCAAATGGACCAAACATACATGTAAACAGTCTCTCAAAAAGATCCCAAACACAATCTAAAGCATATTTGACACAACTCAATGAAGGGTTTACTATTCTAACGTCACAAGCATCAATAATCATAAAAATAATGTGTATTTTATACAAGTACTTTTATTATTCTTAGTACATTACTACAACTAATTCCTTATCAAAATAGTGTGATGTAATTCATCCAGTGAAATGAATTAGCTAATTCAAATTCTCTTAATTTGTCGAGTTAGCTTATATTATAAACAATTCAGGAGAGGGTAAGACAATTGGGTTGGATTGAATCTCGACAAATGACTAGGGGTGAATGGGTGATTGTGCGGTTGTATTAACTTAAGATGCCTTGAAATCTCTCTTAGGATGACAAAATTTGGTAATTGAGGTGGTCAAATGCACTTGTATGGAAACCCAGCTGCAGTTGGAAAATCCTTCTCTCCATCACCCCCCCCCCCCGCACTAAGGTCAAATAATAATGAAGGCAATGAGCTTAGAAAATTTGTGACCGACTTAGTGAACGTTTTAGCTAGTCCTTTGGTTCTCATGATTGGTTCTCATTTTTGGTTCTCAAAATTGCTTAACATGCATTGTAAATCTTTATAACCTTACTCATAAATGAATAATTGAGCCAAGGCTTGCTTGGTTCATGATTGAAAATGTGATAGTATTTATTGTATACTACTCTACTATTGGGATTTGTACACTTGAGAAGGGTGATGCATCTGCTGCTTATACAAGTTGGTAAGGGAGGAAAAAACAGGGATTTAATTGGTGCCACTTAATAAGGGAGAGGATCAAGCTTGAATTAGCCGTTGAACTTATTAGGAGACTACAACACTTGATGTTGGCTGCTATAATATATCAATCATATCTACATTAATCGAAGATAAATAAGTAGATGTTGCGGGAATCATGTCAGGCTACAATGTAGCGAAAACTTGGACTTGTTTTGTTTGAAAAGAGGCATATATATTTGGGCAGCAGACAAATTATAAACCTAATAAAACATTGATCAATGAATTTGTTTATCGGGAAGCAAGAGCATGTACGGAATATCCTGCTATATAGCAGTCAAATGAATTCTTAGTGCAGGAATTGACCTAATACAGATAAACAAAGATGTTCTACAAGGTTTTAAAATCAAACCCGTTTAGTACTAGAGCTAGTTGCAAGTAATGATGCTTGAGAGAAGCAATCTAAGACTGTCTCAGTAGGAGGGAGCAGCTAAAGCAGCCAACAGAAAACCGAGAATCATATGCTCCTACAGATGGGTCTTGTCCAGATCATCAAAGTAAGGGTGTTCCATAGCTTTCTTGGCTGAGATCCTCTTGGATGGCTCATAGATCAGCATTTTCTGAAAGACAGTATCATTTTGTAAGAATCATCATCAAATAAATGAGGACTAAAGTCTGAAACAGAGAGAGCTCGGTTTCAATACTTACAGATAGCAGGTCGAGTCCATCTTTGTCCAATCCAGGGACAGCCGATGAAATGTCTTTGCGGTTCCATTGAGGGTATTCGTGCCAATCCTTCAATTTGGTCACTCCTGGCCATATTTGCTCATTTGGGGTACCCAACAACCTGTAATTCGCAGTTACAAGGGAATTAGCCACATACTTCTTTAGCTAAAAGTGAGAGAAGAAGGTGCACAACAGACCTGAAAATGTGAAGGAGTTGCTGCAGCTCAGAGTCTCCACAGAAGAGAGCTTGATTGTTCACAAGCTCAGCTGCCATTAATAAACATTCAAACAATAAGTGGTTGGTTTCGCAGCTAGTGTAAAAGCAAAAGATTATTTGACACAAGATCATACCGAATATACAACCAACAGACCACATGTCAACACCACAAGAGTAGTGTGTAGCACCCAGGAGAACCTCAGGAGCTCGGTACCACAATGTCAAGATCTGCAATTTCGCAAAGTAAGGTTCACATCAATAATCATCTATATCAAAATTCCAAAAGTGTTGAACTCTTTCAAAACCTGAACAAATCACAGTAGTTCTGTGAGTGAACAACATAAATCACGTACCTCATGGGTGTACTTCTTGATGGGAATGACAAATGCTCGAGCAAGACCGAGATCAGCTATCTTGAGGGTTGTAGTTTTACGGTCCATCAACAGATTGTGTGGCTTAAGATCCCTACACAACATGAATGACAATAAATGAGATCGTTCATAGACAGAGGGGCAAAGATACACACTTTGTAACACAATGAAAGTAAATGAATTGTGGAACACGAAACAAGACGACGATTGGATACCTGTGAATGACTCCGTGACCATGGCAGAAAGCAACACCTTTACACAGTTGGTACATTAGACTCTGCATCAACCCACACAACCAACATAGAATCCTCAATCAAAACCATCAAATTGAACAACTTCAAAACCTTAGTCAATTAAATAAGACAATGTATTACTCAGAACTATTCCATGGGATAATAGTATACCTTGATAATCGGAGGAGGCACGGTATCCCCGGTATTACGGAAGCTACGGATGTATTTCTTAAGATCAGTGTCCATGTACTCGAACACCAGGTACAGAACAGTCTTACCCTCTTTGTTTTGCCCTTGTTTCACATCCAACAACCTATAAAACATCAACACAAAACCAGAAATCCCTTCAAAACCATATATTATCCACTGAATCTCTAAAAACAATTGACGATCAAACCAGCAATCCAATAAGAATTCCAATTACAGAATACAGCAGAATCATTCAATCAATCGAAATTCAAGTAAGTAATTTGTAAATTGAAAACCCTAGATTGAAGCAGTAATTGTAAAATTCAATCAAAACCACATATTTCCCCTCCTCCCAACACACAACTCCATCAAAACATCACCAACTAAGAAAACCCTAGATTAAATGAAAATGATGAATGAAATCAAACTTCAGATCAGAACGACTTGTGAAACCCTAAGAAAACCCCAATTAAAAAACAATTATAAAGTGGAAACCCTAAAATGATTAAGAGAGAGATAGAAAAACCTGACAACATGAGGATCGCGAGAAAGCATACGAAGCAAAGAAACTTCGCGAAGAGTAGTGGGAGGAACACCTTCATCATCTTCATGAAGACGAGTTTTCTTAAGAGCGACAATTTTACCAGTAGCTTTCTCTCTGGCTCGATAAACTTTGCCATAAGTACCTTCTCCGACCTTCTCAAGCTTCTCAAATGCATCCATGGCGGACAATGCTATCTTCTCTCCTCCACCAGTTGCTTCCATTTTTTTAAAAATTTCCCTCTCTTACCAGATCAGATGATGAATTTTTTGATTTCAGAAAAATAAACCCTAAACTTTGAGAAAAATGCCCCAATTTTCAGTGAGGAGCGTTGTTTGGATTATTAGATCAATTATATATAACTGTTAACCAGGTTCTTTTGTCCCAAAAAATGTAACGGCTCTATTTTCGAAATTCAAAAACGGGGGGCAGAATGTAGGGGGAAACTGGAAAAGAAATATTCGTTGGCATATTGGACTGGATCCACATAATAAACCCATATGGCCCATATTGATAATCCATTAAGCCAAAAATAAATTCAAAAAAATAAAAGGAAAACCACATTTTAAATTCTTGTTTTTATGAAAACCCATCTTTGAAAAAATACAAGTATATTGTAAATAACCACCTAATTCATCACCAACAACATAACAAATGATGATTGAATGGTTTAGAAGCTAAAGCTCATTTTCTTTCAAAAGGTGGTGAATTACAACAAAAAAAATTATTTGAGTGGTTATTTACAATATTTTTTTAAAGGTGGTTTTTGAAAAAAATTTCAAAAAAAGAATCAAATACTACGTAAATTAAAAAAAAAAAAGTGTGGTTTGTCAGAAAAATAAGCAGTTTTAATTGTCAGCTACATACGAAGTAAACAAAAATGCAAATTAAATGACAGTTTCCTAAATAACTCAATCAAAATAGTCAAATATTTTCGTAATAAATCAATAATAGTGAGACCCGCGCATTTAATGAAAAGTTGTTCGCTTTGTTATGAAATTGTCACTTAATCTTTGTTCATCTCGTAGGTGAACTTGGGATTTCTTGTCCAAAAACATATGGTCGCATAATTTGACTATTGGACATAATTGGAGGAATCGCCGAAGAGATTGTTTTACTTGGCATTTAGTCAATCATCTTAAGATGATTTATAACTCTATAAGTTTTTGTACTTTGTATAAAATAAATTAAAATAGCAATACGTGTTACACTTAACCTGTTAAACAGGTTACCAATAGTTACAATACCCTAAAAGAAAAGGTCGGTTTATTTATGAAAGACTGGCGAAAGGTCTTATTATTTTTGACAATTTTCAAAAAAAAAAAAAAAAAAAAAAGTAGACCCAAAAAAAAAGGTGAAAGATTAAATGTTAGTTATATACTCTTAACTATTGGGTCTCAATTTCACCCTTAAAAAATAGTAGGTCTCAATAAGACAATGGTAAAATAGGGACAATTTGGGAGATTAATCGCTGGTGCTCTTGATCATAGAAGTCAGATAAAAAGTACAAGAGATTGCATGCTAGTAATACATTTACAGAAAAAAAAAAAAAAAAAAAAAAAAAAAAAAAACTAATTGCCATCATTAGATCATAATACATAATGCCCTTCCATACTTACAATTTAACACCAACATTCTACAGCAGCTGTAAATGGGAAGTTATTAAGTTTGAAACCTTGAATGAAAAGTCTACAGGCTAAGTCTTGGAGTGTTCTCATACAATTAAGCAAATAAAATCGGAAATAATGATGCCTATGAAAGCATTAAACAACCCTTACAAGGATGCAAGCCGGTTAATGATTTCATCAATATGCTTATCCGTACTGCCCCCCTCGCTGACTGCTTCCCTAGCCAAGGCTTTCCACTTTGCTGCATTCTCCTTAATTTTCTCTGCTCTTTGTCCATGCATAATTTCCTCAAGGCTGTGCTTTATTTCCTCGCAAGTAACAATATTATCCTCATTCTTCTTAGGCCTTATTCCAACACCCCAAACTTGATCAACAAAATGAGCATCAATCAGTTGGTCCATAAATTGTGGCATTGCCAACATCGGAACCCCAAAGCTCAACGCCTCAATTGTTGAATTCCAGCCACAATGGGTTACAAAACATCCCACTGCTTCGTGTGATAGGACATCCAATTGGGCGCACCAAGATATCACCAAACCTTTATCTGATGTTTCACTAATGAAATCTTTAGGGAGCTTTTTCTGCTCACCTTCCCTTACTACCCACAAGAAACTGCTTGGGTTTTGCTTTAAGGCCTCTGCCATTTCTGTCATCTGATCTACGCTCAAACTAGCAGCACTGCCAAATGCAACATACACAACTGAGGCAGCTTGTTTGGCGTTTAACCAGTTCCTGCAAGCCTCATCATTTGGCTTGTAGAGGCTAAAACCATAGTTAACATCATACTCAATACGTTTATCAAGGTATTCAGATGGCAGTGTGGGTCCAATAGTCCTCACATGCCACAGGTTTTTCATCCACTTGACAACCTGCAGTGGTAGTCATATCCTTAATATTAGCAGTGGAACTTCACATAAATGACAAAACAAGATATCTCAAGAAAAGAGTGATACTAAATTATACATTTGGTAAATTATGGGGGTAGATGAAGGTATCATAGGAAACTCTGAAACTCCAAGAAGAAAAGTGACTATGCAAAGCTCATAATGTTTTCTTAGAGTTTAAATGACAGTAATCGCTGAGCTCACGTCAGGTGGCCAAAAAGTTTTTTAGTTTATGACACGCACAAAATGCAAGGAATGGGCCTAGGCCTCCTATTGTGGCTACCTATTCTAGACACAAGAAGCAAGGTTGAGGTTGTTGCAAGATTTGCTGAGCTGTCCCATGCACTGAATTTAAATAACCATTTATGAGTTGTTTGCTGATTCTGTTATTTTATTTTGAGCTTTGCTAGTTCTTCTGTTAGGGAATAAACTTTGTTATGGAGGGGGGAATGAATGTAAGCTGGAAGGTTGTAGAAGGAACTCCTGTATAAATAGGGGGGCTGGGAATACAACTGAATCATCCAGAAAATTGTATTGCAAACTTAGGCTTGGGGGAGAGTGCCTTCCTCTCGAAAGAAGGTTTACTATCAATCAATACACACCCAAGCTTCCCTCCTATATTCTGCATTCCTGTCCCAATTCCCAGTTTCCTTCGTTTCTTTCCTAAGATATTCTGTCTACAAAACGATTTCTAGCAAATTTGGTATCAGAGCAGTACGTTCTGGCGATCGGTGAAGCTCAATCCATGGCTCAATGCGCAGCGAATGGACGATATGGAGACTGAAATCGGTCCTCTCAACTCTCAGTCTTTAAAAATGGCGGAAGCTGTAAATACACTGCGTCACGATGTGACCCAGATGAACCAGCAACTCACTGAGTTGTTGGCCATCACCCGGAGGAATGGGACTGGTCGGGTTAACCGACCCCACGCACCGAACAATCTCTTGGAGGAGTCCTACGGCATGTTCGATGGTCTGGGTCTTTCCTTGACCACGGTGGAAAATAAGCCAGACGCCACCGGTGGTAACACTACTGGATGGCGGTCAAAGAAACTCGACCTGCCGACGTTTGATGGGTCCAACTCGGACGGCTGGATCCTACGTGTCGAACGTTACTTCCACTTCTACCGTCTTAGCGAAGGAGACAGCATTGAGGCGGCGGTGGTGGCCCTCGACGGGGAAGCCCTCCTCTGGTTTCAATACGAACACCGGCGGCGACGCATCCGCAGATGGGCTGAATTGAAGTCCCTGATTCCGCGGAAATTCCGGCCACATGAAGAGGGCGGATTGTATGAACAGTGGATGACCCTCCAGCTGTTAGATATTTAGAGTGTTGATGGTTGCGCACCCGCGAACCATGAAGGAGCGCCCGCGCAAGTTAAGCGCGGCCGCGCAGAGAGCGCGCCTAAACCGCATACTTCTCTGGAATTTGGAACTTTGGAAGGGTAAAGTTGGCGCGCCCGCGACTCCAAGTGGCGCGCCCGCGCGTCCGGTCGCGCCTAAACCGCGCCCCCTACCGCCTTCCTGTGGAAATTTCACATTTCTGATGAGGAGCGCCTGCTCTTAATATAGGAGCGCCCGCTCCACCTGATGGCACGCCCACGCCTCCCTGTTTTGCGGTTTTTTTTTACGGTTGAGTCTTTTATTAAAAGGCTTATTTCGTGAAGAAAAGCATACACTGATTTTCTTCTTCTCTCCAAGCAGTATTCTCTACACTTTTCTCTCAAATTTCTTGCAAACTTTTGTGAGAAAACTCTTTCAATTAATCCAATTTTGTGAATTAGTCATCTTTAATTCGATTCTTAGTGCAAAGAACGATT
The DNA here is from genome assembly GCF_001683475.1 of Chenopodium quinoa. Taxonomy (NCBI): domain Eukaryota; kingdom Viridiplantae; phylum Streptophyta; class Magnoliopsida; order Caryophyllales; family Amaranthaceae; genus Chenopodium; species Chenopodium quinoa. The sequence goes on from NW_018742481.1 coordinate 8,193, forward strand.
GACTGTCTTTAATATCTCAAAGAGTATTTCCGGATTAAACCCAAGCACGGTTGTGGGGGAAATTAAACTCTTTAGGAAAGTGTTCACACGCCTAAAACAGTGTATCAAGGATTGAGACTTAAGTGGTCATAGTATTTCTCATGTTCATGTTCGTTCTTAAAGGCTTGGAGTTGAGGCAAGTGTAATATCTTTCACATTAGTGTTTTTCCTAGTATTTTTTGTAATACTTTGATAATTTGGTGTTTGGTTGTAATATTTTGAATAATATTGATTGTTGTATAATCTAGTTGAATTATACTTCATTTTAGGTTTTATTCCCACATTTATTAGTAATTCTTGTCTTGAATTACTGAAAACCTAACAATCTAAAGAGTTTAATCTTTAGCAAGCATGTCTAGTGTGAAAGAATTGACCACAAATTTTGTCAAACTCAAAAAGTTTGACGGTGTGGAGTTTCGAAGATGGAAGAAGAAGATGTATTTTCTTCTTACATCTTTGAATGTAGCCTATGTGATACGTACTCCAAGGCTGGATGAATATGAGAATGAGACCTTGGAATCCGTTCGGGAAAGATCGAAATGGGACAATGATGATTTCATTTGTCGTGGTCATATCTTGAATGGTATGGAGGATGACTTGTTTGATGTTTATCAAAACATCGAGTCGGCCAAGGAGCTTTGAGAGTCTTTGGAGAGCAAGTACATGGCGGAAGACGCTTCAAGTAAGAAATTCTTAGTTAGCAATTTTAATAATTTTAAATTTGTTGATGGTCGGTCCATAATGGACCAATTTCATGAATTGCAACGTATTTATGGTAGCTTGGAACAACATGGAATAGCCATGAATGAGTTGTTTGTTGTTTCTAGCATTATTGACAAATTCCCCCCTAGTTGGAAAAGTGTTAAGCATGACTTGAAACACAAGAAAGAGGACATGACATTGTCCGGTTTAGCCACCCATCTTCAAATTGAAGAAGGGATTCGTGCCATGGAAGGAGCTAAGGATGGAAACCCTAGCACATCTCCCGTGAACATGGTAGATGAAGGGAGAGCTAGTGCATCTACTAGTTGAAAGAGGAAGAATAATAATTCTACCAAAGGAAAGTCCAAAAGGCAAGCAAACAATAACAAGTTTGCTTGTTGGGAATACGGTAAGGTTGGTCACCGCAAGAAGGACTGCTTTTCTTTTAAGAAAAGGATGGAGAAAGCCAAGTAGGGCCGTGCTAATGAAAGCAAGGACCCACCCACCAAAGGTAATCCAATTCATGAGGTTGAATTTAATTCCGGTTTGGATTTAAATGCAACGGATCCTAACATTTTTATGGTGCAGGATGACGACTCATGGTGGATTGATTCGGGGGCTTCAATGCATGTGTGCAAGAGTAAACACTGGTTCAAAACCTTTCAAAAGGTTGTTGATAGAGAAGACCTCTACATGGGGAACAACTCTACCATCAAGGTTCTTGGAAGAGGACAAGTTGAGCTTGTGTTTAGTTCGAGGACTGCAATTATTCTTAGGAATGTTTTGTATGCTCCGGAAATTAGTAGGAATCTTGTATCCGGGCCTACCCTGAATAGTCTTGGCTATAAGCTTGTATTTGAAGCTAATAGATGCATAATTACTAGGGGTGTAACATTTGTTGGTCGTTGTTGTTTAGACAATGGTTTGTTTAAACTTTCTTTGAAAGACAAGTATGTATTTGATGATGGTTTATGTTTGAATGTTGATCTCAATGATAATCATGTTGATTTGAATATGTTTGACTTGTGGCATTCTAGATTAGGACATGTGAATTACAATAAAATGTTTTTCATGTTCAAACAAGAATTGATTCCTTCTTGTGATATTTCTCCTAATAAATGTTCTACTTGCATGTTGAACAAGATCACTAGAACTCCTTTTAAGAGAGTTGAGAGAAGTTCTAATATTTTAGAACTAATTCATAGTGACTTGTGTGGTTTTCATAGTACTTCTTCTTTGGGGAACAAAAGATACATGATTACATTTATAGATGATTATTCTAGGTTTTGTTATGTGTATCTTTTGCATTCCAAAGATGAAGCTTTAACAAAGTTTGATAATCATAAAAGAAAAGTAGAATTGCAAGTAGATTCATCTATTAAGAAAATGAGAACTGATAAGGGAGGGGAATACTATGATCCAGCATATTTCCAATCTTTGGGTATAATTCATGAGACTACAGCTGGTTATGCACCACAATCAAATGGTGTAGCTGAAAAGAAAAACAGAAGTCTTGAAAAAATAGTTAATTCCATGTTATCTTACTCTGGTTTGAGTGAAGGGTTCGGGGGTGAAGCAATGTTGACAGCTTGTCACATTCTTAACCGGGTTCCCACTAAGGGAAAAGAATCTACTCCGTATTAACTTTGGTACAAAAGAAAACCAAACTTGAAGTATCTCAAGATTTGGGGTTGTAGGGCAATCGTTAGAGTGCCCGGCAACAAGAAAAGAAAGCTCAGTGAAAGGGGCTTGGATTGCATATTTATAGGTTATGCTGAGCATAGCAAAACCTATAGGTTCTATGTAATAGAACAAAATGACTATATATCGATTCATTCGGTTATTGAGTCAAGAGATGCAATATTTGATGAAAATTGATTTTCATCAATGAGTAGACCGAAAGATCTACAAATCAATGCCAATGATAGGAAGTTAGTAGAGTTGAATGATCAACTTGAAACTCATGAAAGTACATTCGATAATGAGAATGTTGAAACTCCTCAAGTGAGAAGAAGTACTAGGGAAAGGAAAATTAGGAATTCTCTAGATGACTTCATAATTTATTTAGTTGAAGGGTCTAAGGATGTCCTTAGTTCTACTACTCCATATTGTTTCAACGTGGATAGTGACCCAAAGACTTATAGCGAGGCAATATCTGGTCAAGATAGTGTATTTTGGAAGGAAGCTATAAATGATGAGATGGATTCCATCATGGGAAATAATACTTGGGTCATAGAGGATTTACCTCCCGGTTGCAAACCTCTTGGTTGCAAGTGGATTTTCACTAGGAAAAGGAGACCGGATGGCTCCATAGTGAAATTTAAAGCCAGATTGATTATCCAAGGCTTTAGGCAATAGCATGGTGTTGATTATTTCGATTCCTATGCACCGGTTGCAATAATTACCTCGATAAGGTTATTGATTGCAATGGCTTCGGTATACAATCAAGTGATTCATCAAATGGATGTCAAAACGACATTCCTTTATGGAGATCTAGAGGAAGAAGTGTACATGAAACAACTCGAAGGGTTTGTTTTGGAAGGACAAGAAGATAAGGTGTGCAAATTGGTTAAGTCATTGTATGGACTTAAACAAGCACCAAAAACAGTGGCATCGGAAATTTGATGACACGATTTTGTCCTTTGGATTCAAAGTGAATCAAGCTGATAAGTGTATATATAGCAATTTTGATGACAAAGGTCATGGTGTCATCATTTGTCTATATGTTGATGATATGCTTATCTTTGGTACAAGTCTACAACAAGTAGAATTGACCAAGGAATTCTTATCCTCATCTTTTCAGATGAAGGATTTGGGGGAGGCGGATGTCATTTTGGGCATCAAGATTATAAGGGACAATGGAAGACTTATTCTAAGTCAATCTCATTACACTGAGAAGATGATCAAACGGTTTAATATGTTTGATAAGTGTCCTGTAAACACCCCCATGGAACCTAATGTTAAATTAGTTAAGAATTCGGGGAAAACAATTTCCCAATTGGAATAGATAATTGGATCCTTGATGTATGCCATGACTAGTACAAGACCGGATATTGCATTGGCTGTGGGGAAACTAAGTAGATTTACTAGTAACCCGGGTGCACAGCATTGGTTTGCAGTTCGAAGGGTCTTGAGGTACCTTAAGGGTACGTTAGACTATGGTCTAACTTATAGTGGATTTCCTCCGGTTTTAGAAGGATATTCTGATGCAAGTTGGATCACTTACAAAGAGGATGACTCTTCTGTAAGTGGTTGGGTATTCATGTTTGGGAGAGGTGCCATTTCATGGTCTTCCAAGAAACAAACTTGCATTGCCGATTCCACCATGGCAGCGGAGTTTATAGCTCTTGCTTCAACTAGTAAGGAAGCTGAGTGGTTGAGGAATCTCATGATAGAGTTGCCTTTATTGCCTAAGCCGATGCCACCGGTGGCAATCCATTGCGATTCCAATTCGGCGTGGATAAAGGCTTATAGTCAAGTGTACAATGGTAAGTCTCGACATATTTCACTTAGGCATAGCCTAGTGAAAGAGCTTATCAATGATGGGGTCATAAGTCTTGACTATGTTCCAACAAAGTTAAATTTGGCGGATTGCTTTACTAAAGCAATGCCAAGGCATTCCATCATATTTGCCATGAATGGAATGGGTTTATGTCCAAAAACACAAATTTGTGAAACCCAATCTAACGCTTGAAGAAACATCAAGTCTTAGATTCAATGTGGTTGAATTGCATTTTTTATGTTTGTTAGCAATGTTTGTTGACCCATGTTGCTATGTTACTTGTGATGTGTAAGGTAGCGTCTATTCAAAGTTCTCAAAGATCTAGAGTTGAGAAGCTCTAGATGACGGTGTCTTGTCACAAGGGCACTATTACGTATATGAGAACCTACCTATATAAGTTCGAAGTTTAGCCGCTTCAAGAAGTCTAGATGGACATATAGACTTTGATGAACTTATGAAAGATACGGACACATGGCTGTATAAAAGTGTCAAGTGATGATTAATTTGATTTGTCTTGTGTGTACTTCACCTTCGAATGATTGGATATATCCGTGTGATTCAATCCATATGGAAATCATGGGATATGATAATCGTTAAGTGTGTTGTACTAGGTGTCAATTCAATCCGAAGGGACATTGGCATTTATGCATGAGATGTGGTTTAAATGTTAGAAGTGGAGAATGTTTTAAAGGAACACTCTAAATGGGGGAGGATTGTTAGATATTTAGAGTGTTGATGGTTGCGCGCCCGCGAACCATGAAGGAGCGCCCGCGCAAGTTAAGCGCGGCCGCGCAGAGAGCGCGCCTAAACCGCTTTTTTTTATCTGGAATTTGGAACTTTGGAAGGGTAAGGTTGGCGCCCGCGCGTCATTTGGCGCGCCTGCGCGTCCGGTCGCGCCTAAACCGCGCCCCCTACTGCCTTCCTATGGAAATTTCGCATTTCTGATGAGGAGCGCCCGCTCCACCTGATGGCGCGCCCACGCCTCCTTGTTTTGCGGTTTTTTCTGACGGTTGAGTCTTTTATTAAAAGGCTTATTTCGTGAAGAAAAGCATACACTGATTTTCTTCTTCTCCCCAAGCAGTATTCTCTACACTTTTCTCTCAAATTTCTTGCAAAATTTTGTGAGAAAACTCTTTCAATTAATTCAATTTTGTGAATTAGTCATCTTTAATTCGATTCTTAGTGCAAAGAACGATTGGCTGTCTTTTGTATCTCGAAGAGTATTTCCGGATTAAACCCAAGCACGATTGTGGGGAAATTAAACTCTTTAGGAAAGTGTTCACACGCCTAAGACAGTGTATCAAGGATTGAGACTCAAGTGGTCATAGTATTTCTCATGTTCATGTTCGTTCTTAAAGGCTTGGAGTTGAGGCAAGTGTAATATCTTTCACATTAGTGTTTTTCTTAGTATTTTTTGTAATACTTTGATAATTTGGTGTTTGGTTGTAATATTTTGAATAATATTGATTGTTGTATAATCTAGTTGAATTATACTTCATTTTAGGTTTTGTTCCCACATTTATTAGTGATTCTTGTCTTGAATTACTCAAAACCTAACACCAGCAAGGCTCGATGACGGTGGCGGAGTACAATCGAAAGTTTGTCGAACTCATGGCGCCGCTAGAAACGGTGGCCTAAGTTGTGGCTTTGAGCAAATATATGACCGGTCTGAATGGAGATGTGCGCTCGGAGGTCAGTATGTTGAGACCTTGCGATCTGGACGATGCTATTGAGCTTGCTATTTCAGCTGAGGAGAAACTAAGGTATGGGCTCAATATTAATGGGCCAGATGCAAAAAACCCAAGAAATAATACCTACCCAAGAAATACCCCCAAACTGGCCCACTCTTCTACTCCCAGGCAATACTTATCCCACACAAACACCTACCCTATTACCACCTCAGACACAATAACCCCAAACACAAACCGTAACCCAGGAGGAATAAGGAGATTAAGCGAGAGAGAGATCCAACAAAAGAGAGAGCAGGGACTCTGCTTCCGTTGTGACGAGAAATGGACTACAACTCATTGTTGTAAGAAGCGGGAACTGAGTGTGTTAATGGCGGTGGACGAGGAGGAAGATGCCATAGAAGATGAGCCACCGTCCGATGATGCGGTGTCGGAACTTGTGGCGACGCCGGCGGCTGCACTAGCCATGGTATCCCTAAATTCCGTAATGGGGCTATCTAACCCTAAAACTATGCGGTTGGTCGGCTCCATCAAAGGCAAGAAGATGGTGGTCATGGTTGACCCGGGGGCGACCCACAACTTTCTCTCGGACCAGGCGACACAATTTATTGGCGGTGCAAGGTTTAGTCACGCTGGGGAATGGTGAAGCAGTCTATGGGAGAGGCGAATGCAAAGGGGTGGAGTTATATTTATCCGGGCTCAATGTGGTTGAGGACTTCCTCGTGCTACCCTTGGGAAGTTCAGATGTGATACTGGGGATTCAGTGGTTGGAGAAACCGGGTACAATTTCCACAAATTGGAAAACCCAAATTATGAAGTTCAATCTGGGAAATCAGGAGGTCATTCTTAAGGGAGATGCCTCCTTGGACCGTTCCTGCATTTCTCTTAAGGCTATGTTCCGGACACTTCGAAAGGAAGGAACCGGATTTTTGGTTGAGTTCAACGTTTTATCCTCATAAAAGGGTGAAAATATGGCAACTCCAGTCATTGCACCAGGACTCCAGAATGTATTAGCCGAGTTCCAGGAGGTATTCAACATGCCTGAGGGGCTACCTCCTCAAAGGAGCACTGAGCACTCGATTACATTGAAGGAGGGGACTGATCCCATAAGTGTACGCCCTTTCCGTTACCCCAAAGTCAGAAGACCGAAATAGAGCGGCTAGTCTATGATATGATCAAGGCGGGAATAATCCAACCCTTTACCAGCCCGTATTCTAGCCCGGTGCTTCTGGTTAAGAAGAAAGACGGATCGTGGAGAATCTGCGTCGACTATCGGGCCCTCAACAAGAGTACTATTCCGGACAAATTCTCTATTCCGGTAATAGATGAACTACTGGATGAATTACAAGGAGCCCAGATTTTCTCTAAGCTGGACCTTAAATCGGGGTATCATCAGATTAGGGTTCGAAGGGAGGATGTACCCAAAACCGCCTTCCGCACTCATGATGGGCACTATGAATTTTTGGTGATGCCATTTGGCCTCACCAACGTTCCCGCCACCTTTCAGTCGCTCATGAATGAGGTATTCAGACCTTACCTCTGGAAGTTCGTGTTGGTCTTTTTTGATGACGTGTTGGTATATAGTAAGACGGTGGAAGATCACCAACATCACCTTTCAGTAGTACTGGGAGTCTTACGGAAGAACCACCTATATGCCAATCACAAGAAATGTGAATTTGGGCAAACACGCATAGCTTATCTTGGCCATGTCATCTCAGGCAAAGGGGTTGAAGTGGATCAAGAGAAAATCCAGGCAATGTTGTTATGGCCTCAACCTCGAAATTTGAGAGAGCTTAGAGGGTTCTTGTCTCACAGGGTATTACCGGAAATTCATCCGAAATTACGCCCACATTGCCCAACCTCTCACAGCTCAATTAAAGAAAGACCAGTTTGGGTGGTCACGAGAGGCAACAACAACTTTCCAAAGTCTGAAAACGGCCATGACTCAGGCTCCGGTTTTGGCCATGCCCAATTTCAGTGAGACCTTTATTGTAGAGACTGACGCTTGTGGTCATGGGGTGGGAGCAGTGTTAACTCAGAAGGAACACCCGGTTGCTTTTTCAGCCGAATGTTGGGTACCAAGGCAGCTGGGAAACCAATTTATGAGAAGGAACTCATAGCCATTGAATGGGCAGTTGAAAAATGGCAGCATTATGTGTTGGGCAGAACGTTTATTGTCCGCACCGATCAAAAAAGTCTGAAGTTCTTCCTTGAGCAATGAGAGGTACGGCAGGCTTATCAGAAATGGGTGGGAAAATTGCTGGGATACTCCTTTGAGATTTAGTATAAACCAGGCTCCAGTAACAAAGTAGCAGATGCTCTATCCCGGGAATTTCCTCCTGACATTGAGTGCTCGTCCTTAGTATCGGTCTGTGGTTTTCAGTGGGAACAAATCCGGCAAATCATACAACAAGATCCCTTTATCTAGAGGCTGACAGAAGAACTCAAACAAGGGAAACAGCCCCTTAAATGGTTTACACTGGAAAACAACATCTTGCTGTACAAGGGGCGCATTGTCATACCAAAGAAATCAGCCCTCCCCTCTGCCCTCTTAAAAGAATATCATGACTCTCCAGTGGGTGGCCATGCTGGGGAATTCAAAACATACCAACGACTTGCTGCTGAGTGGTATTGGGTGGGCATGAGAAAGGATATTCTGAAATATGTTCGAGGCTGCACAATCTGTCAACAGCACAAGGCAGCAACAGTCAGCCCCTTGGGACTGTTGCAGCCCCTTCCAATCCCTGATAAAGTTTGGGAGGATATTTCTATGGACTTTGTGGAGGGGCTACCAGTCTCTCACGGGTGGGATACTGTGCTGGTTGTGGTGGACAGGCTCTCTAAGTATGCCCACTTTGTATTGCTAAAACACCCTTTTACGACTCCCGGGGTAGCGCAAGCCTTTGTGAGAGAGGTGGTTCGACTACATGGTATCCCTAAATCTGTTGTCTCTGATCGAGATAAAGTCTTTATAAGCAATTTTTGGAACGAACTCTTCAAACTCCAAGGCACCCAACTGGCAGAAGCACTGCATATCACCCACAGTCCGATGGGCAGACCGAGGTGCTTAACAAAGGTCTGGAAGCATATTTGAGGTGTTTTGTGAATGAGAAGCCGAAATCATGGTCCAAATGGGTACCATGGGCTGAATACTGGTACAATACTTCTTTCCATACCGCTACTCTCCACACCCCATTCAAGGTTCTCTATGGGAGAGACCCCCCGCATTTGGTCAGGTACCAAATGGGTACAACCTCAAATCCTACTGTGGAGGAGCAGCTTGTTGAAAGGGATGCAACACTGGATGATCTGAAATTTCATCTTTTACGCGCACAGAACTATATGCAGGCTTATGAGAACAAGAAGAAGAGAGAGGGGCAGTTTGAAGTTGGTGACTGGGTGTATCTTAAACTGCAGCCCTATAGGCAGAGCTCAGTAAGAAACAAAGGGAACATGAAACTGGCTCCACGATATTATGGCCCTTATGAGGTGATTCAGCGCTTTGGACAGGTAGCCTATAAGCTCAATCTGCCAGATGGAACCCGTATTCATCCGGTCTTTCATATCTCCCAGCTTAAGAAAGCGCAGGGGCAGTCCTTTGTTCCTACTCCTCTCCCACCTCAACTCACTGCTGATATGGTATTGGAGGTAGAACCTGACTCCATTCTGGGGATCAGGCACATAGGCACTGAGCAGCAACCTGATTCGGAAGTCTTGGTCAAATGGAAGAATTTACCTGAGTTTGAAGCTACCTGGGAGCAGCTTTCAGACCTGACCAGCAGGTTCCCAGACTTCCACCTTGAGGACAAGGTGAAACTGGTTACGGCGGGTACTGCAAGGAATCGGCCTAGGCCTCCTATTGTGGCTACCTATTCTAGACGCAAGAAGCAAGGTTGAGGTTGTTGCAAGATTTGCTGAGCTGTCACATGAGCTGTCCCATGCACTGAATTTAAATAACCGTTTATGAGTTGTTTGCTGATTCTGTTATTTTATTTTGAGCTTTGCTAGTTCATCTGTTAGGGAATTAAGTTTGTTATGGAGGGGGGAATGAATGTAAGCTGGAAGGTTGTAGAAGGAACTCCTGTATAAATTGGGGGGCTGGGAATACAACTGAATCATCCAGAAAATTGTATTGCGAGCTTAGGCTTGGGGGAGAGTGCCTTCCTCTCGAAAGAAGGTTTACTATCAATCAATACACACCCAAGCTTCCCTCCTATATTCTGCATTCCTGTCCCAATTCCCAGTTTTCTTCGTTTCTTTCCTAAGATATTCTGTCTACAAATCGATTTCTAGCACAAAATTACTAAATGCAACTTGGGTCTCTAATACAGATGGTGGAGGTGAAGGATTGATTATTTGGTTCACATGTTATACTGATGCCAATTTTTGGACCTTGGCTGTTTCATACATGAATACATAGATTGTCTACTAGTGTAAAGTACTGATATGAAAACAAAACAAATCTCGAACATAATAGGCAGAACCTGCCTACTAATAGTCTCTCAGATTAAACATTGGTGAGCATTCATATCACGCACACATTGACAATCATTACTGTTAACTACAAGGTAAATTTAGCATTGGCATATATGCACCATGCAAGGTGCAAATTCTGTACTCTATGGGGGATGCCAAATTAGATAATACATGGTAGTTTGATTAACATATTCGAAATAGAGACTCTCATACATGTCCTTTCCTTTTGGTTGAATGTTCTTATTTTGTTTGCAAAGGTAAAAAAAAGCTTAGTTTTTTAGGCCTCATTTTCCATTTTTCTCATGCAGCTTAGATCTCACAGTTACGTTAAATACATGCCACGGATTCACAGAAGCATGTGGGAACAATGTTTGAAAAGAGGGCAGTGGCAATGAAGCCTAATGTGCTGCCCAAGACCCTAGAAAAATCTGACAAACACTGAGGTGCACAAAAAGGCACATTGGCTACAATAATTTCTTGTCTCTGCAATCTGTTTTTGTGCAGAGGTTTTTTTTTTTTTTTTTTGTACAAGCTGTGACTCACTTTAATGAGTACCTAAACTCTAGGACCCTTATCAGCAAGCTATTGCCCAAGTGTGCCATGAACCTTTTCTAACATTGACTGGGAATGAGCAAAGTTTGTTACCCTGACAGTCTTGGAGGAAATATGTTCAATGTTTATAACTTTGTTTTCCTGACAGTCTCGGAGTATTACGCAACTAAACCCATCTAAAGCAACAATAGCCAAAACATCATATCATAACCATATAATTCCTACTTGCAAGGGACTTCTCCTATCCATAACAAAAAAAAATATAAAAACTCTCAGCTATTAAAACCTTGTACCAGAAGATGCAGGACTCCACCAGAGGCCCAATTGGCTCATCAGCTGAGCGAACCGAATTCCCCTTACCAATCACTATGAGTCTGTCATGAGATTGAGCACTGCAAGGCAATGCAATCTTGACAAATGACATAGATGTGGATCTCCCTGAGTTTTGGCTTTTGAGGGAATGCTAAGGGCCTAATGACTCTCAAACCTCTTCTGATGTTTATCCACAATAATATTAAGTGTGAATCTTTGCTGCTATTACTTGATAGAGCCTAAAGTGGCTGATCTCCTAATGAAGTGATTGTTTCACTACCCATTATTACTCCCCTTGGTCCGGATTTACTTGTCACATTACTAATTCAAATTACAAGATAGAGTTGTCATATTATTACACCCCACAATCCAGATTAAATTGTCACAATACTAATTCACACGAACACTATCTTCAAACTCGTAATTAAAGCAATAAGAACAAATTAAAATCCAACAAAAAGGGGGAAAAGAAGTAACCTCATCCTCAAGTTGATCAAAGGAATTGAAGAGAACCCAATCAGCAAGATGAAGATTCTCCATAGACACAAGCACCATTCGAATGAGAAGATGAATCGGCTTTTTACCAAAATCAGCACCTGAATAATCGGAATTCGAGGAAGTGGAAGACAAATATTGCAGGCCAGGCAGGCCTTTCAGCAGCTCCTCCTCTGACAGAATCGGTACCGACAAAGGAGGATCAACAAATACATCGGCAGCAGCAACATGAGGATACTCCTGCAGAAACAAAGGGTAAAAAGACGCTACATAAGCGCAGCCCTGAGTAACAAAAGCTGCAGTCAGTACATTACATTTCTTGGCCACATCCAATGCCCACTCCATATTAGCGTCGTAAATCAGCAAACATTTGGTACCAGATGATCTGCTGAGAGTCGCAGTAATAAGGCGGTCGAGTTGGACTGATGCTTCGATCTTGAACTTGTTCATTCGGGCTTGGAAGTTGAGTCCGGTTTCGTTGGAGTCATCGTAAATGGTTTCTAAACGAATGAAGTTGAAGTCGTTGTTAGAGTTGGACATCTTTTGGGTGGTGGAAAGGGCGGTGGCAAGTGTGATTTGAATGCTATCATTGCCTTTGTACGCTAAACGTTTGGCGAATTGTAACATGGTGTTCATATGACCTTGGCTGTGAAATGGCATCACTATTACCTCCATTGATTATGATGATCTTGGTTTCTCAATCTATGGAGTTTTATCCAAGTCAACTACCTTTTTTGGGATTGAATTGATAATCTTGAAGAGGTAAATTGATAGTTATTCTTTCTACTTCTTGTGTTCCTTGTGCCTATAAAAGTAGAAGCTTGTTCACGAGGATCTCGTGGTACTCCACGGTTGGCTGCATCTTACTTTGATTTATATAATTACTTAATTAGTTATAAAGAGTGTGATGAGAATTGACGAGGATGTACTCGTGTTATTATCTTAATAATAAATCAACTTAAAATCTCTATCAACATGACATTTTTATAAATAAATCAACCTAAAATCTTTATGAACATGACATTTCTGTAAATAAATCAACATTAGTGGATCCACATTTAATAAAAAATTGTTGATTTATTTATAAAAATGCCACTAGATAAACATTAAACTTGTATTTTCTCCAGAACAACATGGTTGAGAATGGTGCCAAGTAGTTTCTTAGGATGAATAAAGGCATAAAGCCTTTTAGGCTATAGTAAGAGTTTGTTTCTTTTCATTTGTTTTGTTAGTGGTTAGTTTGTGCTTTCGGGGCTTGTCTCTCTCTTTCACCAAAAATTTAAATTTAAAAAAAAAAATCGATGAGGATTGAGCAATTGGCTATGAAAGTTTTGCTTTTGTATTCTTTTATTTGGGTAAAAAAGAAAGGAGTGTGGTTGTGAATTGCGATGGTTGTTTTTTTTTTTTTTGACAAAGAGAACTATATAAATAAAGGCAGAATTACAACCTAAAAAAGCTAAGCAGCACACCTAAACAAACCCTGAAATAGGGCTTGCTACTAACCATTACAGGAAGAACGAAGAGAACAAAATACCTAAAAAGTCTTGCAGCATACCAATAGCTGCGGAGCCTGGACAACCAAGAGGACTGTATCACATCCACGTTGTGGACTAAGAGAAGCCAAATGAACTGAAATATTCTAGATGGACCAAGAGCGCAGGACATAATCATTGAAGAAACCTGGAACTGGCACTGACACCGAAGGAAACTCATGATGGAAGTTGTTATTAGACGGGAAAACCGGAAATTGTGATGGTTGTTGATGGAGGATGGGTGTTAGGGTAATGCTTTGACAACTTTTAACAATTTGCACACTCAAGATAATTTGAGCATTTGATTAAATAAGACTTTAAATCCTATTTTTTTTTTTAAAAAAGACTTTAAATCAATAGGGGAAAAAAACTTAGAGATGGAAAATGGGCGGTGTGGATACCCCCTGTTCCCCTCCCTGATATCCATATCCATCTAACATTTTTATACCCATTACCTCCTTACTACTCATAACGAGTATGACTTTTGATATCCATACTAATTCACTACTCACCAAAAGCCATACTCATACTCGCTCGAATAGAGACTTATGTGGTACGAAATTTGCAAAATTATACCCACCTGTCATCCCCAATACTAATACCAACTATGTGTTATCCACTTATCCTAATACTTGTACAATCAAAGTGTCATCAATTCCAAAATACTCTCATTAGTCATTAGTTAGTTAATTTTTATAATGATGTTTATGGTATTATATGTTTCTAAATGGTGTGTATGTAATTTTATGGAAATTTTGTCTAGAACTACCCGCAAGATAGGGTTATTTGTGAACAACTACCCATTTTTTTATTTGTTTAGAACTACCCGCAAGTTTGAAAACGTTTGGGTAGCACCACCCATAAACGTTTTTCGTCCAATTTACACGTTATTGGGGTCCACTTTTTAACTTTTCCCACCCAATTAACTCTCCCCCCCCCAACTACCTTCTCTCCTCCTCTCTCCTCTATAATTTTTTTTTCCCTCCATTGTCACTCAAAAAATCTGATTGAAGAAATCAAGCAATTGAACACAAATTTAGGTAACCTTTCACACTTTCCTTCTAATTCATTATTTTTCGCATTTGTTTACAAGGTTTAATTGAATGCAATTAAAAGAATTAGGGTTTAAATTACTGATTCAGATAAGGGTTTATGTGTTCAATCAAATTTGGGGGTTTTGATTTCTAGGGTTTGGGGGTTCAATTGAGTTATGGGAATCAGTTATTTTGTATTTGAGATTGAATTTTGAAGCATTTTAATTACTAATTGACATTGTAATTGGTAGGATGTCCAATTCTTCATACTACTCCGCTACGCAATATCATCCAAACAAGTGCGATTGTGGCATTCCACCAAAATTGGAGACGTCGTAGACTACAAAAAAAACCCTGGGAGAAGATTTTTGGCTTGTAAATTCTATGATGCTGCATCTGGTAGAAGAGGATGCAATTTTTTCAAATGGATTGATGAAGAAATACTTGAGTGGCAGAGGGTTGTTACTAATCAACTTGTGTTGGACAAAAAGCTGATGAAAAATGAGATTGTTTTACTGAAACAACAAGTTTGCCTGCTTCAAGACCAAAAGGCAAGGGTGGAGATTGAAAAAAAAAGACTTAACAAGAAATGCAAGACACTTTCTGCTGCTATGAAGAAGGCAAAGGCAGGTGATAGGGATGGCATATCAGGCAGGTGATTCTGGTGGTGATAATTGTTATTAATGGATTGGTGTTAGTGTATTTGGGAAGGACATTGATGTAGTAGGCAATTAGTTAGTGATGGGTATTACATTTGCAATGTATTAGTGGCGGCATATGTCATAGATTTTGGTATGTAAACAAAGTGCAATTGTTGACCTTTATCAATTTTAGGTTGTAATATTGTCATGACAATGAAATGGAATGGTGTTTTGATTACTAACTTTACAATGCAATTTAAGGCATAAATTTTGAGCACATTCATACTAAAAAAGCCTTGCATTTCATCATCCAAAATAATTACAAGGCCAAAGTGGATTTGTTCATCAACACTTAATAAAATATAGGCTACAACAATGTAATATTAGGTTGAAGTACATGTAGCCCCACAAAATGTATAAGGATTGTTCTTAACACAAAATACAGAAAATAACCTAATCACATCATAATCTATGGCTTCCACACATGCCGATTCTTCATTTTTTGACTTAATTGGAAGCTTTGCTTTTGATTGTGCTGCCTTGGACTTCCCTGTGTCATTGTCTAAGGCAGGGGCTAGGGTGTTGGGGTTGGTTGAGTAGGTTGTGGTGGACCAGAAGCTACACCCTGTGAGCTTTGCTGAGATGGATCAGTTTGTGATGTGGATGTGCCAGTTTGATAGTTAATCTTACCCTGAGAAAGAAAATTAAAACAATTTATAACACATTTAGAGCATGGTTTATTAACCTTAAAAGATACAACCCAGCTTGAGTCCCCACATACCTTTTTCACAACTCTTTCCCAATTCTTTTGCATTTGTAATACATTCAAGGGTTCATTGATGGGGGTTTGCCACCTAAGTCAATCTCTTTGGCTGGAGGTGGATTCTTGAACTTGTTCTGATAATGCCCTGGCTGTCCATAGTTTGAGCACTTTGGCAGTTTCTTAGCTCTTTGGCACTCCACAGCTTCTTCCCTCTCACCAATTTCCTGCTTCCTTTTCTTGTGGAAGGGTCTGCCTGGCATTTTCCTCATTACAGGTGGTATGGGTTGCATCATATTAAGCCTTTTCTTCCATTGTTTCATGCCAAGCATAGGACTGATACATGGTGTGTATGCCTCTAAGTATCTGTCCTTACTATAGAAATCATCAACAAAGTCCTCTGGCCTGAGTCTTTTCTTAATAATGCAAGCCCAAGCATGTGCACAAGGGATCCCAGTAAGCTCCCATCTGAGGTAGCTACATGTTCTCTCCCCAAATTGACTACATATATGTCATTATAGTAGTCCACTTCCCAAATGTCCAGCCTATAAGGAATTACATCATAGTTGCTAGCCAATTGTGACAAATTGGAAGACCTTGGCAACGTAAGGCATAAATTTGCCTTCATGACTTTGCACATCATCCCATTTCTCAGTGTTTCTCTTCATCACATACCTCCTAATCCATTCTAGGCATGTAATTATTGGTTTCTTGCATCTCTCAACACAGTATTAAAGCTTTCACATATGTTGTTTAACAGCATATCAGACTTGCTATATGTGGAGAATGCATATTTAACCCAATGCCTAGGAGGAATAGAATCTAAATACTGGAATGCATCTTGAGACAATTCTTTGATCTTTGCCATATGCAGCTCAAAATCAGCCTAACAATGAATGCAATGATTTAATTTAGATGACTATGCAAAGGTGAGAGATATTACTAAATAAATGATAATGTAAGACACATACCCTTGTAGTTGACCTTGCTGACTTCCAAAAGTTCTCTTTAAAAGCCTCACCATCAAATTTGAGCTTAAAATTAGCCTAAACGTGCCTTACACAGAACCTAATTTCAGCATCTAGAGTCACAACAGCAAAAGCTTCCAACAATCCCTACATTAGACAATATGAAGTGGTTAACATGTGAGAGTGTTATTAAGCAACACAAGTAGTTGTAAATATAAAAAAGGAATCAGCTTTGTACTTTTTGTCTGTATGATATCAATGTCAGCCCTTTTCCCTTTGGTTTCTCAATGTCCTTCATTAGCAGCTCCAAAAACCAAATCCATGTGTCCTTGTTCTCCACCTCCACCACTTCCTAAGTTACTGGGTAGATATTGTTGTTGCCATCCTTACTCGCAACAACAAGTATCATCCTAAGGAAAGCACCCTTCAAATGACACCCATCTACTCTAATAACAGGCCTGCACCCTCTTTTGAATCGAACTTTACAGGCTTCAAAACAAACATACATCTTCTGAAAAATGGGCGGAGGCCTTTCAATCCCTTCAATTACAACAATTGCTGAAGATCCTAGGTTGTATTTCAGCACAGCAAACCCATAATCAAACACTCTTGCATACTCCTCAGCGGAATCTCCATACAGAATTAACTTTGCCCTTGCCCTATAGTATCCAATATGAAACTCCAAATCCCTGTACACCCTATCAATGAACACTTTAAGCTTCTAAGTGGGATCAGATTTCCATTCATCTAAATACCTATCTACTAAATACTCTGATGTGACCTTTGAACTCTCATGGTGAAAGCCACATGTGTGGTTAAATTTCTAATTTTTTACCTGCAGTGTATCCTCCATTCTTAACTGCCTCAAGAGTATTTTAAAGTTACACTTGTTCTATAATACACATGTGCACACTATCTTACCATGCTTCTTCTCCCATGGACAATCACACTTGTTCTTACAGTACACGCTAACCTTAGCCTTCCCATTATGCAAAAAATAATAGTCATAATGGTTTTCAATGCTATGACACCTAATTGCTTTTCTAACTACTTCAACATTTGGGAACTTCAACCCTTTCAAAAATTTAATGCTTCTTTTGAAATCAACCTCTAGGTTAAAAGAAGGGTTATGATCTACTTCTTCATCTAAGCCTTGAAGACTCCTTAGTTCTTTAGAGTCATATTCCACCTCCTCCACATGACCTTCATTGGCA
This sequence comes from Chenopodium quinoa, assembly GCF_001683475.1. Lineage (NCBI taxonomy): Eukaryota > Viridiplantae > Streptophyta > Magnoliopsida > Caryophyllales > Amaranthaceae > Chenopodium > Chenopodium quinoa. The sequence goes on from NW_018742481.1 coordinate 26,108, forward strand.
GCTTCTTCCCTTATCCCAGGTTCAGCACTTCTCTGATTAGCTTCCTCTTTTAACTTGTCCTCTCCTCCAAACCCAAAGTCAACTTCAAGATCTGACCACTCAGATTCATCAGACCACTCACCCTCCCCACTCCAGTCCTCACCATCAACCCCAAGTTCAGTCACTTTCTTTGAACTTCTCTTTCTATTAGCCTTTCTTGTACCCTCTTTCCTAACCTGCTTTCCCTTTGAAGCTACACTCTTCTTTGACTTCCCCTTTTGAGAAACTATTTTCTTTCTCGGGGCAGGTTTTTGCAGAGGGGAAGAGCTGCTAGGGTTCACAAAAGGTACAGAAGAAGGATTTGGGAAAAGGTCTTGTTCTTGGCTTGTTTTTTGTGGACAAGGAGGCAAATAAGGTTCTGAGCGTTGTGAAGATAACATTGGGCTTTTTTGTACCTGCCTAAAATGGCTATCATACTCAGCTTGGGTAATCACTACAGCTTCCCCTTCATCATCATCATGTATTATGCCTTTTTTGGGAGAAAACCTTAAGCTCCACCTAACAGGCTGAACCTCTTTTTTAATGGGCTTTAGTTTTGTGTTGGTTGAAGCTAAGACAGAAGAAGTTGGGGGTTTTGGTTTGGGTGCGAAAGTAGTACAAAGCTACAGTTCTTTGTCCTTGGACCTTGGTCCTGTTCAAATTGCTGGATTGGGCTTGACTTCTCAAGTAAGGCCCAAATTATCACTCTGTCAAATTTATCCCTAATGTTGACCAAATTGATAATGTCATCCAATGTCTCAACCTTTCTTCTTCCATTAGTCAAATTTCTGCCATGTAACTGTACCATACACTGAAATTCTGGGGTACCCTACTACACACTAAATCATATGCTTGTATCACCCACCTTCTCAAAGTCCCAACATTAAGTTCCTTCAACCAACAACTCATTCTCATAAACATCCCTCCCCCCATATATTCTGTCTTACCCTTTCTGTATTCAAATTCCCCACCAACCCAGATATTCATATCAACATAAGATGGAAGCTCCCTACAACATTGATATATAACAGTAAATATCAATAACAATGTGGCTAAATTAAGTCAAACAACAGTAAGTCAAACAACATTCAGTCAAACAACATGCAAAGCATAACATAAGCAGGGCATAACAACCAAGCAAGTAATGCACAATTATCTAAGCTCAACAGTAGCCTCAATTGTTAATTAATTATGTGATAAAGTGTTGCAATTGTTTAATTGTCCAGTCAATTTTGTCAATTAAAAAATTAGGGTTTCAATTTCAAGTATTTAAATATTTAGGGTTTTCACATTTTTTACATTATTTAAGGTAAATGACAGAAATTTAAGGTGATTACACCGATGTACCTTATTCATCCTTGTTGTGCTGTAATAATTTGTGTATTTACTTCACTTTCCCCCTTTTCTATTGCTGTAGTTTCACTCATTTACTTCGAGTTACCCAAAAAAGCAATAAGATGAGTTGGAAGAGAGAGAGAGACATCAAAGAAAGAGATGGTAGAGCTTCCAAATTTCTGAAAAAGAGAGGAAGATGATGGTGAAGATTCGCTGCTTAGGTCAGAGAATCAAGGTCAAATGAGGAAGGTGAGAGAAGAGGGTGTTAATGGAGGGAAATTAATTAAGGAGGAGAAAAGGTATTTGGGGGAATTAATTGGGTGGGAAAAGTTAAAAAGTGGGCCCTAATAACATGTAAATTGGACGGAAAATGTTTATGGATAGTGCTATCCAAACGTTTTCAAACTTGCGGATAGTTCTAAACAAAAAAAAAAAGGAAAAATTCATGGCAATAATTCGACCTTTAGCCCATTCTTTTTTAATAATCCGACCTTTGGGGGTCTTTAATTTTTATTGGTCCCAACCGGTCATGTAACCTGTTATAACAGGTTACATGACACGTGGCGGCCTGTGATTGGTAAAAAAAAACTTTAAAAAAATGAAAAAAAACTTTTAAATTTTTTTAGAAAAATAAATAAAATAAAAACACCATTCACCCCACCGCACTGCTACTGTACCCACGCCCAGCCTACCCCCTGCCTCCGGCGGCGATTTCCGCCCATTCTTTCTTTCATCAACATTCAACAACCCACTGTCAAAACAGCTTCTCACGCCCATCATCCACCACCTTGCAAGCTTTTCAGGCCACAAGCTTCTCACGCAACGCCGATCCTTCTCACGTCAACTAGAGTAACAAAACAGCCACCACCGAGCCATGAATTATCGAGCGTCGAACAACAAGCCGCCATGGAACCCACCGCCGTCGCAAGACAAAACACGTTTTTGTTATCGCTTTTAATTCAAATTTCTAATTACAATTAATTTGTTGATATAATTGTAATTTAAGGTTATATATATTTTTAGATAATTGTATATTTGTATGATTGCGAATTTGTGAATTTTTTGATGATTTTAGTACTATTACTTAGATATGATTTTAGACATTTTTTAAGTTCATGATTTTTGTTGTTCATGTTATTACTTAGATCTGATTTTACTTTTTGTTATTTTTGAGACAACTGTTTGTGTTAATTTTGGGTAGTGTGGCGGTTTTTTGTGGCTGTGAGCGGTGGTGTAGGTGCTGTGGGCGGTGTTTAAGATGCGTGGTGCTGGGTTTCGTTTTTAGGGGTCGAGGTAAGGGGTCGCCGGTGACAGCGCACAATTTCAGGGGTGTGGCCGAGGTGGGGAGCAGGGTGGTGAGGGTGCTAGTTGGCCGGAAAAGGGGAATTGAAGCTGCCGGAATCCATGGGAGACTTGGTTGCTGTCGGTGGTGGGGTTGCTGCCAGGGGAGGGGAAAAGAGAGTAGGTGGCTGGTTGGTGGTGGGGATAATGGCTGAATTATTTGGGTTTTTTAATTTTTTTTTTTACCAATTATGTAATGACACGTGTATTTTAAACAAAAAAAAAATTTACCTCTTCAACCGGTTTCTGGTCAAATGGGACCAATAAAAATTAAAGACCCCCAAAGATCGGATTATTAAATAATAATCGAAAGGTCGGATTATTAAAAAAGAATGAATTAAAGGTCGGATTATTGCCATGAACTTTTCAAAAAAAAAGTAGTTAAAGGTCGGATTATTTACAAATGACCCTATCTTACCGGTAGTTCTAGATAAAATTTCCTAATTTTATTTTTGAATGTGGTAATTTGCGGACCTTAATACTACACTGCTTTTTTGAAGAGAAAAGAATTGAAATTTGCATAATTTTGGGTCTGCCTACTCGTGGCTGCCTCTCAACCCCGCGTTCCCATCTCATAACTCACTACCACCGCCGTTAACCACCCACCGTTGTTCGTCATCCTTCACCGGCAATAAGGTTAGGGTTTTCGTTTTCTCTCTCCTCTCCCACTCTTTATCACATTGCATTCACATTTCCTTTAAATTTCCCTGTTTTGGAGCTCCATTTCTTCAATTTCTTCGATTTTGGATTCAATAAATTGATCAAATTCTAGGTTGTTCTCCTGTTGATTATGAACTAGATTTTACATTATGCTTTCATCTTGGTGGAAATTAGAGAGAGATTCATTATACAATCTTCTTGCATGTATATTATATTATGTTTCATTTGATTTGAATTACTAGTTTTTGATTATTTGACATACAATATGATGAAAGTTTGTTACATTAGTTTGAATGATTTAGGTGTTGGTTAAAGAGTGAGAGACAGCTTGTTCTGAATCTTAATGTAGTTTCTCCTTGCTTCGTTGCTGTATTTGTGATTGAATTGGGGTAAGTAATACATCATACACTGACTATAAATCAACAATGAATTCAACTTGACAGACTATGTGTTCGCTAATCTGTGCACATAAGGGCTCTAACGCAATTGATTTTATACATTGTCACTTAGGTGTCGTTTGGTTGAATGTGGGAATTGCAAATTTGTAAATTTGTAGCTTGTGGGTAACCTTGGAGATCACACTTCTTTGCTAGCAATATTTTTTTTATCCTTACACCCTGTTCCCCTTTTACAGGATAGTAGGATTAAGTAAAGTAATAATTGTACTCTCCCAATTTGATTTTTGTGTAGCTATTGCAATTGTGAAGAGATCCTTTTCCAGTGTTACTTTGTGCAATCATTCTAGAATCGCTGTAGATCCTCATGTAATGTTGGATTATTAGGCATCATTTCTATATAAAATTACCGTCATTTTCACTCTGTACTTAAATTTATGAACAGATATTTTACCATACCATTTGGCTTGAGATTTACAGTATTATAAAGAACGATGGTCCTCCAGTCAACATGATGATCTAGGAATACCATCAGACAAGATTCTTTCCATATGCATTATACTTTAAGCACTAAAAGGCACAAACATATTCCATGAGTTCAACAGTGAGAGATATGAGTAGGGTCGCTGAGGGATTATCATTAGTAGCCAGGGAGGTTGTGAGACGTTCAGGAGCAAGCGATGGTTCAAGAGATGCACTACAATCTTTCATTAAGAAATCTGCAAGCATATTTGGCCTTACAAGAGGAAAGGTACAGGTTCACCAACATGAACCGTTAGCAAGTAAGCCAAAGTCTTCTATGAATGCCGGAGACTCTGTTGTTTACTTTGATAGTGGTGCTGTCTCTACTTCTGGAATTAGTTCTGCCTCCAGGGAAAAGGTCATTTCAAGTTCAGAGATCGCTTCTACTGGTGATTCGATTGCTGCTTCTTCGTTTGAACAATTTGTTTCATCTCCAGCATCAGAGTCCGTGAATCAGCCTGATTTGAATGCACATGTAGGAGCCAAATCTGCGGCTGATCAAGTGATGGGTGTGGGGGAAGGTCAAACTGCCAACACTCCCACCTCTGCCTCCAGCACTACCATCCCTTTGAAGAGGCGGAAGCCTAGGGAAAGAAAAGTGCCTGCTACACCCTTCTCCAGGGCTCTTGGGTCAGTGTCTGATTTTTCTTTAGGAGTTTTGTTTACTTGATCCCTCCATATGCAACTTTGCATGGCTTGCTCTCGAAATTCTTATTTAATAATCTAAGCATGTGTAAGCCTTTTATGTAAGGTTGTTATTGTTATGAGTTATGGTTATTATTGGTAATTATATTACCCACTTCCCTGGGAATGTTTGTGCATGTTGCTTGCTTAGCTTGCCTGCTATCTTTCCATGCTGCGTATTCACTCAGGATCACACTAAATTTTTATTAAGCACTAAAATTTACCTTTCTAATTGGCAGGTTTGCTAGTCTTGGAGCTGGTCTTGCCTGGGGAAGTGTCCAAGAATCTGCCAAGACGTTATTTTTAGGAAGGCCTGATTCACAGGATGACCAGTCTAGCCCTTCTTCATTTTTATCCGAAAAAAATGCAGAACGGTTAGCACTTGCTCTTTGTAGAATGCGTGGGGCAGCACTGAAGATAGGGCAGATGTTGAGTATACAAGATGAATCTCTTGTACCTGCTCCGGTATTAACTTCCTTCTTGTAATTAAGCCTTCTTTATGTCTGGTTGTTTCTATAATACCAGTAATTTACTGAGGCTTTAGGTTTAGAAGTTTATTTATTTTCTTTATAAATTTGAAGGGTACTTTTGCTCTAGTACTGTTATGCTTTCCAATTTACTATTATATATGGAGTGCATAATTTGCTTGCAGATTTCCCACTGATTCTTTTCAGATTAATATAAGAAAATAGTAAATAAAGTAATTATGGAGTTCTGATGTATTTGGTCCTCTCCTTCACTGCTAGATCCTGGCTGCTTTGGAGATAGTCCGTCAAGGCGCCGACGTGATGCCAAGGAGCCAAATTAATCAAGTCTTGGATGCTGAATTAGGGCCTCAGTGGTCTTCAAAGTTGAGGAGTTTTAACTATGAACCCATGGCATCTGCAAGTATTGGCCAGGTATTTTGTGCAGTTATATTGCTTTTATTTTTATTTTTTTCCTTTGCTTTGTAAATTTCCTTGTTGACAATTTTTGTTAGCTGACCCCAAATTATTTTGAGACTAAGGCTTTGTTGTTGTTCGTAAATTTCCCTGATTGTCATTTTTGAGGTACAGTATGTTTGACTAGCAAGATACTTTTGTCTTATATTCTTAAATCTTATATGAAGTATCTAAAATCTGGGTTCCTGAAGTAGTCTGAGCCATGGCCGAACTTTCTGTGTGGAAATTTTGAACCTATAGCACATAACCACCCAGTTTTTGCTGATGCCCTGTGTTGAACCAGATTAAGACTGGGCCTAGCTCAGTTGGGCATACCGTGCCAGTTCGAGGTGGGTTGGGCCTAAACTAGCCCACTAGCTACCTTTACTGTAGTGTAGGGTAGTTGTTATTGACACAATCCTTTTCAATGGATTTTGGTTGAGTAGAAATACTATATGAACAGTATAACTACAATATAGCTCTAGACCTCTATTTATGACTAAATGCTAGAGATTTTAAGATCAAGAATTGACAAATGCTTTAGCAAAATCAAGGAAAATACAGCAAAAATGCTGTAAGTATCTTGTGTAGATTCAGGGCTATAGTGGAATATTTTTGGATTCAGCAGCTCATGGTATATTTTTTGTTTTATTTTTGCAATGCGAATATGCTAATAAAATCAAGGAAAATTCTCTTGGAGTTTTAATCTGATGCTACGAATTAGCACAGCTTAGACACATTAGTGGCAGAAATTAGGGAAAAAGATGCTTTTGATTAATAAACTGAATTACAGCTATTGTGAATGATAATTCTGCTTTCAAGAGGTGGAATCATTTTACTAAGCTAACCCAAAATGCTCAATCATTATTCAACATTTCTTATCCATTACTAATCTTCTTTTATTTACATATTATCTTTTCTAACAAACTCCCTAACTTTTTTCCCAAGCTACCCATAACTAACTTATAAGAAGACTATGTAAAATGCTCTTCCTCTTGCATAAGTTCATTGCATCTTATCCGGGGGAAAGCCTAATGAATGTACTTCCTCTTTTATTTATTTATTATTATTTACTTGTACCCTAGTGACTTGGCGCATTTGCCAATGCATTGTGTTGACCATTACTAACTTTAGTTATGTGTAAGTAAATATTATAAAATATGTATTTGAAATAAATATTAAGATGAATCTAACTAGACCCCATTTGTCTATTTTCTTTCATATCTATAATTAATTAAAGAAGGTCAAAATGGATGATGTAAATATGTTACAACTAAAATGGAGGAAGTATTGATTTTTAGAAAAGATGCGAATTGGGATCTCTACCAAGGCAAGTCAGAACTTAGCTGGCTTGAGCACCCATAAGAGGAGGTACCTATTTGTCTTAGATTAGTAGTTCTTTAGAGGTGATGTTGGTATTTGGTGTACCTTACAGGGTTGGTTGTATACTTGTATGGTGACCAACAACTTAGAAGTTAGAATTACCTGATTTGCTTATGCTCCCCATGAATCAAATTATAGTATGTAATCTGGAATTATGTAATTGATTAGTGAACTGAATGGAATCGCAGCAAACCAGGTGCTAAAAGCTTAACCATTTAGCTACCCCTAAGAACTGGAAAGGAAGCTAACTTGCATTCCTGAAATACTTTCATCATCCACGTACTGGAATTTGTGTAATTTGAGTGGCGCTGCTCCAACTGCTGACTGTATGACCACTTCTGTTGTTCATGAAGCATGTAGGTTAGACCTTTGAAGCCCAAGTCCTAAGAAAAAGAATCCAGTGGCATAAAAAAGGAGCTGATTGGCAGATTCTTGCTCCTGTTGCACAAAACAATGCCAATTAGTTTGCAAGTCTGATCCTTTTAGGACATCCTTGGTTGAAGTCTTACCTTTGAATCTTGCCAAGCCAAAAAAAAAAAAACACTTTGTGGGAGCCCTTGACTCCCAAATGTACTTGGGAGGGGGGATGATGAAATCATTTTCTCAAGTAAATTTGATAGATATGAAGACTGTCACATCAGCATTTCAATTCACCTTCAATTATGGGAGGTAGTTCCAAATCTGCAACTGGGATTGGATCTAGACATTAGAAATTATCATCTCTATTCTTTTAATTACCTATGCCAAAGTGTCACGTCCGTTGATTGAACATCCTTAAAAGAAGCAATTTTGGAAAGATTTGAATCTGGAGTGTTATAGGTTAATCCACTCTTCCTCCTCACCCTCTTTCAATTATTAAGTTAAAGTATGGCCTGGATATGGTACATAATAGATGCTGGTGGTTGGAACTTGAATTAATATATAAACAAGGATGTGATTTGCAGCTTATTTTTGTTAAACACTTAAACTTGGTCACAAAACATGATACATTTTGCGTCTATCACATTTTTATAATGCGTTCCAAGGGTAGCATATTAGGTAGCACTAGGATTGAGCAAATATCTCTTTCTTTGAGAGAATTTGGAAGGACTTTTTTTTTTTTTTTTTTTTTTTGGGTCTTCCGATTCTTCCATGTGTGTTAAATGGTACTCCATTTTATATTAGCTGGCACACTTTCTTCAGGCGTGTTTGCCAATGCATAACTTCAAATAATTATATCTTCATATATAAAAAAAAATTATACAAATTAGATTTTGAAAAATAGACATTAAGGCAAATCAAATAAGACCCCACTCGACGATGTTTTTTTTATTAAGAATAAATCACAAAATGAGGTCAAAGTAACTTATGTGAAAAGTGAAGAAAGTCAAACGTGTCAACTAAAATGAAATGGAGGAAGAATAAAACTTCTTTCATGATACTCCTATTTGTACCACTTCCTCCGTTCTTCTTTACTTGACTCAATTTGACTTTTACACTATTCACACCCCCTCCTTTGACCGTCTTTTGTGAATGATGTATAAGGAAAAACATATTTATGGGCGATCTTGTTAGAATCGTCTCAAATCTCAATCAATACTATTATAATATGTACTCCCTTCGTTTTTAAATACTTGCTCCACTTTCCATTTCCGACCCTTTTTAAATACTTGCTCCATTTCCTTATTTAGAAAGCTTTTACAATATTTAATTCATTTCTCTCAACTAGTGGGACCCAATAGAATTATATTTTATTACCTTTAGATTTTCTCTCCTCCAATTTACCTTCCACTAACCCCACTACCTCCATATTTTATTACTTTCTCCAATTTCTCCTAAAACTCCGCGCATGGTGAAATGGAACAAGTATTTAAAAACAGAGGGAGTAACTTTATAATTTTTACTTGTCGAGGATTAAAGCTATTGATAATTAAAGTTATGTGTTGGCAAACGTGATAAAAGAAATAGGTCAAGTAAAAAAGAACGGAGGAAGTATGTGTGAAGCAATGAATTCTGTTAATGTGAACTTGTGTAGTTGCATGAAGTTGGCTTGACACTGGTTTCCGAGCCTTTTGGATGTTCGTTTGTGTCAATAACTTGCATCATACTCTTATATAGTAAATATATGATTTCTTGATTTTCTTATCTAAAAGCGAATAATAACTCTAATAACTGTTGAAATTTTCAGGTTCACCAAGCTGTCACACATGATGGTATGGAGGTAGCAATGAAAATACAGTACCCAGGAGTAGCAGATAGCATTGAAAGTGACATCAAGAATGTGAAATTGCTGTTGGATTATACAAACCTGATTCCTAAGGGACTTTATCTTGACCAAGCTATGAAGGTGCGTGAAAAATCTTTAGGTTTTGGATCATCTTAATTATGTAACCTGTTTAAGAATTTGTTATATAACACAATTACAAGGGATGCAAAGAAGTTCGGTTTGCTAATTTATTTTGTATTGTAGCTGGGTTCATTTGACATTTGTTATGTAGGAAAATGCTTCGTCTTTTTCCAACTATGAGCAACATGTAGCATTGTCTTAGAGCATAATACAATCATGGACCATGGCCTCCTTTGTAATAGAAAGCAGGGGCTGATCATTGAAGAGAATCAATGGGGCTTGGCCCCTGATAAGTTTGGGGGAAAAAAATAATATGAAAAGGCTTAAACTACACTAACTTATTACTTTTCTATTTTCATAGGAAAGACAAATAATTAGGACTACAATAGCTATCTAATTTCCAACAAATTAGTGACAACACACTACCCACAAAACTCCTCTTTCTCTTTTAATCCGCCCATCAAACCATCAATTTAATAAAAATGAAGTAATGCACTTTTTTCAAGGGAGCACAATCAAACGCATCAATTAAAATTGCAAACAAACATCAGTAATATTCCGTTTAATTTTTATTTGGATCTTGTGTGCTAACAAATACCTCGGGGCATTAGATAAACATTTAAAATATTTACTAAAGTAGTACGGAGTATTAATTTAGGAATGCATACCAAAATCACGCGTCCATCAGTGTAATTAATGTTCATTTTTATTCAATATATCTACTTTAAGTAATCTTATCCAACGCCCCCGGGACGTTCGTTAGCTTTTACCTTTTTATTTTACTATTACATTAATGTTAATTTTTTGTATTTCCGTATTATTGAATTTGTAAATGACTTTCATATGCTTATTTAATTGTAGTCTTGTTTAAGCTGTAAAATTATGTAACGCCGTATAAATTATTGGCCCTTGAAAGAAAAACATTCAAGATCCGCCACTGATAGAAAGCAACATTGTTGTTGAAGGGAAGAGGGTTAGAGTAAGGAGAGGAGGGCAAAGGGATGGTGGAGGAGACTGAGAATAATAAAATCTCTAACAAAACATCTAAGTTTGTAATAAGGAGTTACAAACTACTTCTTCCGTTTCTATATATTTGACTTATAGCTCTTGCCACACTTCTTAAGGAAGAGGGGAGAGAAAGTGTTGTGGGTATTTGAATAACCTTTGTTAAGTTGCAAAACAATATTTTTAATTAAGCCCACTCACCCACCACACCAACAGGCACCCCACCACAATTGCTACTGCCGGCCACATGTCATCACTGCCACCACCACCCCACTCCGTCATCCATATCTAATTGCTGCCACAAGGTCAAGTGCTCCTCCTCCTCCTCCCTCTTGCTTAACTTCCATGATCTCCTACTACCTTCTCTCTTTCACCCTCCTTCAGATCTGCCTTAGTTCTTTCTTTCCGTTTCTCCTTTTGTTATCTTTCTCTCTCTTCAAACCGTAAATAATGAGTGTTTTGGGTGAAAGTGGTGCTAGGTTATGGATCTAATGGTTAGCGGGTTTAAAGAGAGAATTTGAGCTAAGGGTGAAGGTGGTGGTGCTATGGCAGTGTGGGTGTTTTTGTTGGTTAAGGGGTGATTTGTTGGCTGAGGATGCGGTGCTTTTTGGTAAGGTGGGTATGTGATTTTGGTGAGTTAGGGTCATAGGGACGGAGGATAAGTGCGAAGGGATGTGATTTCTGGTAAGGGTGGTGGATATTGGCGGGTTAGGGTGGTAATTTGGTGGAGGGTAGTGATTTTTGGTGAGGGCGACAAATTTTGGCAAGTTAGGGGTGGCAAATCGGTGTGGAGGATGGTGAATTGGTGATAGCTATTGGTGACTCTTCGGGTGCAGTGGGTGGTGATTTCTGTTGAGGGTGGCGGTTGTATAGTAGGAAAGCTGGTGGTTTAATGGAGAAGGCGGTGGTTGTTTCATAAAGAAGTTTTTCTAGGCTTTAAGTAGAATTATTGTGTTACTGTCAATCTAGTGCAGAGGCATTCTGGGCTAGCGTGAGGTGGTCGACGGAACAAGGCCCCCAAATTTTTAGAGGCCCCGATATTTGGATATAGGTTAATTAGTTTCATTGTGTTACAAGAAAATGAAATTGGAGCAGTGGTTAAGAGGTTGGTGTGTTGGGATTAAGGCTTGCGTTCAAGTCCTATCAACTACACTTTTCTTTTTTTGTTTTTTTGCCTCAATTTTCGCATATTTCATTAACATCAATTTAATTGCTACAATTTTTCTATCTCCCAAAATAAATTTCATTTACCATTGTCAATTTGACATCAAATTAATTTTCAAAATTCTTTATCTCCCAAAATTGACTTCACTCCTATCAATTCATTTTCAACACTTAAATCTTTAATTTTTACTGTATAATGTAACAAAGTTTTTGGGTTAATAAAAATTTGTTATTTAATTTACATACTCCCCCGTTCTTTTTTAAATCACAATGTTGAAATTCATGCTTAACAATCCACATTTTATAACATTACTTTTTAAATTATGTTATAGTATAATTTTACAAACTTCATATTTTGAAAGTGTATATAAAGACAAATCTAACAAGATCACACATAACTATATTTTTTTCGGTGTATAAAAATCAAAAAAGAACGGAGGAAGTATTAATGGAGGGCCTCATTTTAAGAAACTGCAGAGGGCCCTATTGTTGTAGCGACATTGTAGCCCCGGCTATATCCACTGTAAATTCTATTTAAATTTTAAAGCTCTTTAGAGAGCGAGTGATCAATGAACTCAAAAGGCTCGTTTTAAATCTTGTTGTTGTTTAAGCTCTTAATACTAGTGCTTGCAGATCTCAAAGCGCCCCCTAGACCCCACAAGAGATACACTTGTCGTCGGACTCGCTTGTGAACGCTTTGACTTGATCGACCTTCACAAGGCCTGATCGGCCCTCACTCCCACTCTTGCTCCCCAATAGACAAAAGTGATCCCAAAGACGCCTTCTTAATCGTGTTGCTCCTAACCTCGTAGCACTCAAGACACTTGGCTTGCATCCTCATTGTCCTTAGACGAGTGTGCGTCGCACAACCCGAAGCCAAAATATTCGGACCGTGACAGTCGGTATCATAGCCAAGGCTCATCCTAGAGACACTGTGTAAGCACTCAAAAGCTTGCTAGAAGATGGAAAATTAGAAGGAAAGTCTTGCTTGGCTAGAAGCCAGGTCGGAAAAGTGGACCATGCTTGAGGAAAGGGTTCCCAAACTCGAAGAGATTGTCATAAAACAATTTGAAGAGTTGGATAGGTATATGATGACCGTAGATGGACTAGTGGAACAACTCAATTTTGTCCGGGCTGGCAGATCTAGACAAATGTGCTACTCTAATGGCATGAGAGTCTCAAGTCGATCAACCTCTCCGTAACTGCTATGGCTCCCGCCGACGTATCTATTTTCTGTCCCTAAATCTCACGTTGGGCCCAATCGTTCAACCCCTGTACAAAGTTGAACAATTGATCCTTCTCGGACATATCATGAATCTCGAGCATGCAAGCAGAGTATTCTTTCACATGTTCTCGAATGGAGCTCTTGTGTTAGTATTGCAAGCTTTATACGAGCAACAAACTCAGTATTATGAGGTTTTGGTGGTTTTATCTTTGTACCTCCAATTCCCCCGAGGCCTTTCTATGCACACATTAGAGTAGCACATTTGTCTAGTCCTTCATCGGCCAACCCCTGTACACAATTGAGCTGTTCTATCGGTCTATCGACGGTCATCATATACCTTTCCAACTCTTCGGATAGTTTTATTACAATCTCTTCGAGTTTGGGAACCTTTTCCTTAAGCATGGTCCACTGTTCCGACTTAGCTTCTAGCCAAGCAACTCTTTCCTTCCAATTTTCCATCTTCTAGCAAGTTTTTGAGTGCTTACACAGTGTCTCTTGGATGAGCCTTAGCTCTGATACCAACTATCACGGTACGAATATTTTGGCTTCGGGGTCGTGCGGCGCACACTCGTCTAAGGACAACGAGGATGCAAGCCAAGTGTCTGAGTGTTACGAGGTTAGGAGCAAGAGTAAGAGCTACACGATTAAGAAGGCGTCTTTGGAATCACTCTTGTTTGTTGGGGAGCAAGAGTGAGAGCGAGGGTTGATCGGGGCTTGTGAAGGCCGATCAAGTCAAAGCGTTCACAAACGGGTCCGACGACAAGTGTATCTCTTGGGGGGGCGCTTAGAGATCTGCAAGCACTAGAATTAAGAGCTTAAACAACAGCAAGATTCAAAGCAAGTAGGAGCCTTTTGAGTTCATTGATCACTCGCTCCCTAAAAAGCTTTAAATAGAATTTACAATGGATATCTAGTGAACACTAGATTGACAGTAACACAATAATTCTACTTAAAGCTTAGAAAAACTTAAAGAAACACCTAGATAGCTATACATACGCAAAATACAAGTAAAAAGAAAGGAATATACATAAGTAGAAAGGTGGATTCTAACACTTAGGATAAGTGGGGTGATTAAGGGTAAGTATGTGAGCTTGTAGTTAAAAACCATTCCATTTATATAATGTGTCAAGTAATATGTCATTATCGTCTTAGGAATGTTAGTCAAGTAAATAGAAATGGGGGAAGTATATCCTACAGTTTTAGATTATCTTTATCTTTTTGGATGCCCCATTATTCTCCTTGCATGTAAACCTTGAATAACCGACCCTTAACTGCTAACCGTACTCAATCTGTACTTGACCTGATCTGATTTGGTTATGCCTAATAATCAATTTGTCTAATGATGACTATTATCACAATAAGCCTATTGCAAATTGAACTAAATATGGAACTACCCAAATCAACCCAAATGATTCATCACCTGAACCTGACTTAACCCGAATTGGTTATAGCATGAATCCTTGGATGAACTGCTCCGGCAATATGTGATATTGTAAAGAAAGATGCTCAAATTTGATTGTGGATGACATTTTGAACAAACTCCTGAATTCTCAATTGTATCTTATTTCTTAGCTCACCTTTGATTTACATTGTTGCAGGTTGCAAGGGAAGAGTTATCACGTGAATGTGACTATGTGCTGGAAGCCAATAACCAAAAACTATTTCGGAATCTCCTCTCTGAAAAACAGGGATTTTATGTGCCCTTGGTTGTAGATGAGTTATCAAGTAAAAGAGTCCTGACAACAGAACTTATCCACGGTAGTTGCTTAATCTTAAGTGTGTAATGCTTTTTAACTGGGATAAAATTGTCTGCTTTTGGAATTTGCAAAGGCATCTTGCTCTGGCCAATCTAAGATAATACTTACGTGAATTTTCTATCCAATGTTTCACTGCTTATAGCATGTTTTTCAGTTCAAGGCTCTTATAAGTTCTTAAAGATCACCTTTTGCATACATGCATTGAATAACCTTTTATTAGATTCGTTTGGACAAAGGTCTATCATGAAAACCCATTTGAATACTACTAACTATTCCCTTTTTTCTATCGAATCGATCATAATTACTATGTCTCTAATTGTAGAATACTACTTACCATATACCAATAATAAGCTATCTTTACTGACACATGTGTTCTCTTAACTCGTTTGACTTCCTTCAACAACCATATGAGGAAACTAAATCACAATAGTGTAAAGTCAATGTGTACACTAGTGACTGTGACTAGCTTGTGTAGTTGTGTGTTCACTTTTCTACGAGGTCATAATTAATCAGGCGAAGTACTAAGGGATGTACTTAGTTCACTTGAGGGGCATTGCTTAGCTCTTAAAGGTGTGCTAGCAAGAGCATTTTCAGAGGCATAAAGTTAAGTGCCATAAAGGAGAAGTCTTGACTCAACTTAAGCAATGGGGCAATGGGGCTTATCGAGTGGCACACAGAGCTTGGCTAGCTTTGCTGGTAGTCAATGGATCAGCGTATGACATATAGGTAAATTTTGCTGTAGGAAAAAAGTAGAAGATTACCCAATAAATCTTTGATATGAAGACTTGGAAGAAGAAACACTCTTAACACAATTAAATGTGAGTTTACCCAAGCCTGAATCTTGAAGATTCCAACTGTAAATGAGTTTCCACAATGAAATTGCATGCTGCTTAGTGCTTACAACACTAAAGTTAAGATCAGAGCATTTTGATCTTTAAATGTTGCCATTGTGTAACCTTATTTAGGAGATAAAGTCATCAATTTATACAAAACTAGGAGTTTCCTTTATTGAAGGTTTGTTTTGGAAGGCAAAGCTAGTTAAGATTAAGACTGCAATCACTGCATACAACTTGACCTTCTAGACTTCCCACCTATGGCATGATTCATAATGAGTCATCATTCATGTTCTGAGCAAATTACGTGACAGCTCTATTGGATCTTATTGAGGCACACATATATTAATTTGTTACATTCTTAAATCAATGCTGACAGGAATTCCCATTGATAAAGTGGCATCACTGGATCAGGAGACTCGTAATGATGTTGGAAAGAAGTTGTTGGACCTGACTCTGATGGAGTTGTTTGTCTTCCGTTTCATGCAGGTATTTAAGTGTTCACTTTTAGTTTCTATTCAATTGAAATTTCAATCGTATTTGTACTTTTTATGCTCTCATTAAGCCCCCAATACTTCAATGATTGAACTCCACCTTGCATCATGGAGGTGACGACAGTGGCGGATCCAGAAAATTTTTTCTTATGGATTTGGAGTTGCTAAACACATATTTCGTATATGAATGAAATCAAATAACATAATTCAAAATACATTACAATTGATAATTAGGGTGTGCACATTTGTAATACGAGTGCAAAATAATTAAAAAAATTACAATTAAACTTGACGAGTCTTCAAATTTTGGAACGATTATATATATAATCTCTATAAACCTTAACTAGAAAAAATTAAATCTTGCTCAATGTGATCATAATTCATGGTTAAGGTACTTTGGATGATGGGTAATTGGGGTATCAAGTATGTTAAAAGCCAAATAAATAAAGTAAAAGCCCAAAAACAAGAAAGAGAAAGAAAAATAAACCTTTCGGATAACTGGTGATTGACGCAATAAGTATGTAAAAGCCAAAAAAAAAAAAGAACAAAAGTAAAAGCACAAAGAAAAAATGACAAAGATGTCAGGCAGAATTGAACCCGCAACTTTTGTTTAAAACTGATGGGTCTCTATCGCTGGGCTGCATTGGAAGTTCTACATATATTGTTGCATTGTATTTTATTTATCTAAACTTTATAGCAAAGAAAACTAATAAGAATTTTCCGGATCCAGTATGGGTTCAGCTGCCGCCACTGGTGACGAGTTTGACTCTCTTGCTCCTATGAATTTTTAGGTCACGAATTGACAATGAGCTATTGAGCTGCAAAGAAAGATGTAGATTTCTGGCTTCAGTTACTATGTGAACATAAAAGCTGTCTTTAGGGCATCTAAGATTCCAGGTGTCTCACTTGTTTGTGGGCATTAAGGAGGTGGTTGACGGCCAGGGCTTTGCTCTGTCTGGATTACCCATTAGTGGTATGGAGTAGGGGATTAGGTATTGTAGGGTTTTATGGAGTGATTCAATAAAATCAGTATTCTGATTTAAAACAGTGATGGGAAATCACTCACTTTTTTCATGATTTCATCTTTCATGCTCTCTAATAACTCGTTAGTTTGTGAAAGATATACTGGCAGTTCTTTTCTAGTTCATCTATTGCTAATAACAACCTTTCTCTTTTATGATAACATTCTTATGTACCCTGTCTTCACTGCAGACTGACCCAAATTGGGGCAACTTTTTGTACAATGAAGCAACAAGAGTGATCAATTTGATCGACTTTGGAGCTGCACGACATTATCCTAAGGCCTTTGTAGATGATTATTTAAGAATGGTAATCTTTTAGTTCTTTACTCACCAACCCCAGGGGAATAATAATATGTTATCCTTGCATTGTATTTATCCTTGTTGCATAATACTGAGTATTGTCTGCTGTCTAGTTCTCATTTAAATTGTTCACAAACACAATAGTCAGAAAGTCTCCATTAGAAAAGGGAAGAGTAACCAGAAATTTAAATTTCCTGTTGCTTTTTCTAGGGGAAAAGAGAAGAGTAACCAGGTAAAATTTCTGTTTCTTTTCTAGGGAAATTGATTGTAGGTTGTTTCCTGAAATAGAACTGCTTAGGCGTTTATGACATTTGAAACATAGTAGACGACTGATAGGATGCGACGCTGGCCTAGTTCTGAGAGATGTGGATGTACTTGGCATATTTATCAACTCTTTTTGACCAAACTGAAAATGATAGTCTAGCCTTCTTGGATTTTACAATATACTACATATTAATATGATCATCCTCCAATTCCATTTCAGTTATCTGAATAGTAAATATTTTTAGGTGGTTGCTTGTGCAAATTGCGATAGAGATGCTGTGATAGAGATGTCTCGGAGACTTGGCTTCCTGACAGGGGAGGAATCAGAGATAATGTTGGATGCTCATGTTCAGGCTGGTTTTGTTGTTGGCCTGCCTTTTTCAAGGTCCGGTGGTTATGATTTTCGTTCCACCAATGTTACACACAGCCTCTCAAATCTAGGGGCAACAATGCTTAAACACAGATTGTCGCCTCCACCTGATGAGGCTTACAGTCTTCACCGTAAACTTTCTGGTGCATTTTTGGCTAACATCAAGCTAGGCGCTGTTGTGCCTTGCAGAGAAATGCTGTTGGAAATATATGAGCATTACAGTTTTGGAGAAGATAGTGATCAGATATTATCAAGTGGATCAGTTTAGTGAAGGAAATGTCTAGTATATCATTTAATTATTGATTGGTATACATAATAATTCAAGGATGTAATTGTGCATCCTTCAACTGTACAGATTCTTTTTCATTTTCCCCCAGTTTTGGACAATTTTGCATTGATTATACGAGGGAATTGTAGCATGTCTATTTTTATGGGGAAGGCTTCGTACATTTTAGGGTGGAAAATCGAGGCCTTTTCATTTCTTACATATTAGAAGCAACTAGATCTGTGGAACATTAATATCCCATCCTAATTCATACGAGATAGCTGATGATGGGTCTTAAACTTCGTTCTTCATGTTCTCAAATAATGTAAACTACTGTAGTATTTGAGAAACTGGGGTGCTCCCATGCATAAACTTTTAAGTATTATATTCTTTGTTGTATTATACCTTTGTTATTGTTTGTTGAACCATTAGTTTTGTTTCTATCACTTTGTTTTTGGGTATTGCACATGATAGGATTGACCAAAGAAAAGAGAGTAAAATAAACGTGAGTTATTTTGGATTTTCATTTATTAATACGAAGTATATCAGTAGATAATTTAAGGCAGATTTCTTCAAAAAAAATAAAAATAAAAATAAAAAAATAAATAAATTGATTTGAGGCAAAAGTTTTTCTTTGTGGTTATTCTAATAACCAAATTGATTTGGGATCCATAGTTACTCAAAAACCTTTATGGATGAGCATCCAATCCACTGCTTATGAAGGGAGAAGGCTTAACTTATTCGGAGTACTGTCGAAGAGCCTCTTTAAGAGTATTTTGAGGATGTCAAAGAAACAACTCTACCAAAACATGAAGCTAATAACCGGGGTTCCAAGATTGTTTTTACCTTCTATCTCCAATGGTAAGCTGATTGTCAAATTAGCTTGCCATGCCATCTAGGATTTCAAGTTAACCCTCTTCGTAGCTATTTTGTACCTCAATGATAGGTACTAGCTTGTTATTGAAATAATCTTGACTTTCTCAATAGCTTTTTCAAATTTAATTTTATATACGTAGTGTATATATATATAGGAGCAGGTTAAAATGAGAACCTCTCCTATAATAAGAATTAGGAACTTATCATAACTGTTGGATTAAAATACACTGGACGACCGAGATTGATTCAAATTAATTAAATTAATGTACTCCGTACTTCATCGAAAAAACACTCGTTTCTTTCCCCTTTGTCAGTGGCACCATTTTCTCTCTCTTCCAGCTATATTCAAGCTTTCTCACCTCAATCATCAGCTCTAATTGTAGGAATTTGCTACAATTTACACTCTCTTTCAATCAATTGTTGAATGCGCTGCAAAATTTCTGAACGATGAAGGTAAGTATTGTGAATTTGGTATAAATCGATTGTTAGGGTTTGAATTTTTTTCACCTACTATAATCAGATCATATAGGTATGAAACTAACTTATTTGCAAAATCGCAACTTGCAATTATAAATTTAGCACTCTTAATTTATTTTTTGAGTGATTTAGGTTGTTTTTATTGAGAATTATGGAGGTTGATTTTGTGCGAAACTTCAGATATGCTGCTAATGAAAATTTGAGTAGATTCTTATGAAATTTTCACTATTGATTTTGATCTGATTTTTTTTGTAACTTTTGCTCTTTTTTTTGTTTTTTTAGTTCGAATTGATTAAGAGCAGCTTAAAGCCTAGAAATTTAGATAATAGTCGTCTACTTTTTGATTTTGACATTTGAGCATGAATCTAGTTGTGTTGTGTGTAAAAATTAGTGTACTGTGTTTAATAGTGGAGTAAAAACCGCATTATTTGGTTAAGTGGAATTAGTGGATAGGTGTGGTGTGATTGTGTGAGTTGCATGATCATGGATTGATAGATGCTGCATTTGATGGTGTTGTTGAAATAGTTAAATTAGATATTTGAGCTTAATTTATTTTTAAGTTAGTAGTTGTGGTGTGATTGGCCTCTTACATGGCATTAATCTAGTTCGTGTTTGGTGTGGTCATATGGAGCGATTTAGCTGTAGTAATGAGTTTTAGCTTTGCAACTATATATGAGGTGCCCCTCAATAATTCTTTAGTTCTTGTACGGATGAGGCTTGATTATTGGCAAGCTTATAGTAATGCTATCTTTTCTTCAGTTGATTAGCCAGTTCATGCAAGTTTTTCTTACATATTGGTTTTGATGGTAGCCTTCTGTCATACCTTACAATCCTAGGATAAGTGAGCTTGAGTTTCTAAGTAATAAACGTCGATGAAAATTAGTTAAAAGTAAATCAAGTATTTCTAAAAGTAGATATAAATGAAATTAACAGAGTACATAAGGTTGGATATCATAGAGTCTTTTTCCACTGGATGATGGACAACTTTTGTTTCTCTTGAAGTTCTTTCAAGACCTTACAGGTACTCTAGATTTTTCTGCACTCAAATATCTGAAATTTTTTCTTGTAGAAGATGTATACTTGTATGACTTGATGACTAAAATTTGCTAAAGTAAGATAAAAATATGTAAATATAAATTAGCTCACTTTAATAGTAAAATTATTTCTTGCTAAGGTAAGTATCTAGCTCATACTATCGTAGTAGCAAAAGTATCTAGCTTTTCAATGCCATAATAACTTGGTGAAGAACAAAGTTTGGAAACTTGTAACTTATAGCCTGAAATTATGTTTCCCCTTGAACAGCATCTTTATTGTTTTTTCTTTCTATGCCTTGGTTAGTATTGAAACAGCTGTTTAATATATTGAGTCAAATAAATACTTTATGCAGGTTATTATGGCATTGATAAGCTGTTGCTGATATATATATATATATATATATATATGGGTTTGCAAAAGTGGGATTCGGGTTTGAAGAAAAATAATGTAAGGCTTTCACATTTCATGCTGGTTGTTGGTGCTTTCAATTCTTGCAATCTTCCATGTCGTTTACTAAGTAAAATCTGTGGCTTGCTATTTTTAATAACTTTTACAAGCTACTGAATGTTGGAGATTTAGTTAGCTTTTCAGAAAATTGATATTAATTCTTTGCCCATTTGTTAAATGAGCAACCAATTCAATGCTCATTTATTAAATGAGCAAATAATTCTTTGCTCATTTGTCAAATGAGCAAATAATTCTTGCTAATTTGTCAAATGAGCAAACAATTATTGGTAATTTAAATTGTAAGAGTTGTCGTTTGGTAGCCGATAATAAGTGAGGGTAATGGTAATGATTTTCTCATTTACATTCTGTGCACTCTTCGATGTACAACATCGAACATAGACATTAGTTGTATATGAAATAATTTTAGTATTAGTGAGGGTAAAGGTAATAGACATCAGTAATGTGATTTTGTAATAATTAGTTTTTATGTTCTCAATGGCACAAATGTGTTTGTGTTAATCTTATTCTTATAACCTTTGGTATGTTAATGCAATGGCATTATTTTCTAAAATTTGATCTTTCTTCATCGATATTTACAAAAAATTACAGGCTATGGAATTATTGCAAAACAATTCTCTGCTCATTTATCAAATGAACATACTATTTAATGCTCATTTGTCAATACCTCTTGGTCATTTTGTCAAAAATTAATATTTTTTCTTTGCTTATTTGTCAAATGAGCAATTAATTCTGCTTATTTGTCAAATGAGCAAAAAATTCAATGCTCCTTTGTCAAATGAGCAATTTATTTAATGCTCATTTGTTAAATGAGCAAACAATTCATTGCTCATTTGTCAAATGAACAATCAATAAACAAGTTGTCAAATGAACAAACAATTCTTTTAGAAATATTAATTTAAAAATCTTCACACCAGTATAATGATGTTCAATACAAAATAAAAAATATATTAATCAATACAAAAATTTAACAAATGTTCTAAATATCATAAAAAAAATGTTCATAAAATAATAAGGGGATGTGCTAAAAATATTATATCAAATATGTATGTAAAAGTATCACTACACTTTCTTTGGACAATTTTGAAAATAATGATGACTCAATTCCCCACAACCTCTAAATAATCTTTTCTTTTTCTGGTTTTGCTCTACAACCTTTTCTTTTTGTCTCTTTAGCATTTTTGCACTTGTAGATCTTGTTTCAACATTTGACACATTAACTTCACTCCCTTTCTTTTTTTAAGTCTTTTCATTTAGAACATAACATTAACTATTTAGAAAAATATTTGCTCATTAGTCAAAAATTATTATCTTCTTTGCACTTTTTGTCAAATGAGCAAATTCTTTTTTTCAAATGATTTTTCAAATGAGCAAACAATTCAATGCTCATTTGTCAAATGAGCAAATAATTCAATGCTCATTTGTCAAATGAGCATACAATTCAATACTCATTTGAAAAATGAGCAAACATTTTAATGCTCATTTGAAGTTCCAATTTGCCACTTTTTGTATCCCTATAAGTAGTAGATTTTTTTGTGTTAAATCCAGCAGTATATGCATAAGCTCTATAAAATACAAGACCCTCATCAACACTATTAAATTTTATTCCTAATGCTGGTTTTAACTCATTGGAGCACATTGAAATCCATTTTTTTGCTCCTCAGGGAGTTAACAAAGGTACTATTGTAGGAGTAACTATTATTATAGGAGTAGCTGGTACATCGGCATCGTCATTAGAACCACTATCAAGTTGTTCATTGTTGCTAATATTTGCTTGTGCATCCATAATTATCAACTTAATATATGAATCTGCAAAAAATCAGAAAAAGAAATCCGGATGAAAATATGGTAATATACACAAATTCACTATGTCCAAAGGAGTTTTGTTAGTGTTTTCCGAATATAATTTTCTTAATTTTTGTCAGTATTTTCAAATTTCATGGTTTGAATGTTGGATTTTCGTTAAAATTTTAGCAATGAGTGATCTTAATTTAGTATTTTCGTTAAAATTTACAAATTTGATGTTTTAATTTTCGATTTTAGTGTTCTGGAATATTTCGAATTTGAATGCTCTTAATATGGTTATTCGAGTTTGACTATATGATTTTTGCTAGATATTTAGAGTTGAATGTTCTTAATTTAGGATATTCATTAAAAATTTCCTATTGCATGTTACTTTTATGTTGATAAAAGCTAATTTTCGTGAAATTTCCTATTGAATGTTCTTATTTTGTAATTATTTGATAAATTCAATAGAAGATGTGTAAAATGAGCAAACATAATTAAAATGAGCAAACTAAATATGAAAAGTAATGTAGTGAAAATAAAATGAGCGAACAAAAATTAAATGAGAAAAAAGAATTAAAATGAGCAACAATTATTTGCTCATTTATCAAATGGGCAAACAGTTTTTTGCTAAATTTATCAAATGATCAACCAATTCTTTGCTCATTTATCAAATGAGCAACCAATTCTTTGCTCATTTATCAAATGAGCAACCAATTCTTTGCTCATTTATCAAATGAGCAACAATTCATCGCTCATTTATCTAATGAGCAACAAGCTCCATGAATTGACCAATTTAGTGGCTGGATCTCCATCATCTCTCAGGCAACTTATAATCAATGATTGTGGGAGACTGAGAGACATAACGGGTGCATTACAGCGTCTCTCTTGCCTTAAGGATGTGAAGCTTTGGCATTGTGAAAAAGTGGATTTGTGGGATGTCAAGAATGATGATGATGGTGAAGATGAGGCTATTAGTGGCAGGTCGTTTGCTTTGCAAAGCCTGAAGTGCCTTAGCTCCTTGAGCTTGTATTTAATCTCAAAACTGAAATATCTTCCTAGGAGCCTATGCTATATATATCACAAATCTTCAAGAAATTTACATTGATGAGCTCTCTGAATTAAGGGTGGGGCCTACCAGAATGGTTTGGCAACGTAACCCAGCTTCGGTGGTTGTCAATAAGGAATTGCCATAACTTGGTGGCGCTCCCAGAATCTTTTTGGGAACTCACTGCATTACAAGAGCTTAATATTTGGAAATGTACAGAACTTGAGAAAAGGTGTGAATGGCCAGATGGTCAAGATCGGTCCCTTATACCATCCACTGGCAAGTACATATCCCTACTTTCATTTTCACCGTTAATATGCTCTTTTTGCATTAGTAGTGCTTAAAATAGGTTGATGTCTGTGTTGTTTGTCAAAAAACATTTATAATTATATAATATGGTTGCAGAAGCTGTCAGTGCTATTTGTTGTTTTTATGTTACATGATTTTACTATTTGATTGTCTATTATCCACTTATGGTCTTTCATCAATTTTAATTTTAATCAAAATTTGCTTAGGTTTTTTTATTCCTCCATTGCAATATGGTTTGTTGATTATACTGGGTAGGGGTGTTCATATCCGGGTACCCGGATCTTCGGGTAGTTGATAAGTTGGCCCGTGTCCCGTCCCGGATAATTCGGGTACCCGGTCCGGGTACTCGAATTATCCGGGACGGGACACGGGTACCTGAATTTGATTTATTTATTTTTTAAATAAGTTTGTACCTAAAACCTGGTTTATATCTTATTTCAAGTTATAAATCTTCCATTTATCACAATTCTATTTGTTTCTTTTTTAGTTTATTTTCAAGTTATGTATTTTGGTAAAGCAAGTTCTCTATAAGCATGCTGACTTGTTGTTAGCTTTGGTATATCAGTATCCGATAGTATCCGATGAACTTCCTGCTCCAAGAAAATCCAGAAGTTGCCTAAACTTCTTCTCCCAAACTGCATTGTTCTCAGCAATTTTTCTGTCCATGTCATTCTTAACAGCTTTCCAGTTCTGCTTCTGTTCTAGCATTTTCAACATATTTTCTTGCATCTTCAATTGCTTGATCTGCTTTTTTTTTTTTTTTTTTTTTTATTTTAACGGGTATCCGGGTACCCGAGATTAGCAAAGCTTGTCCCATGTCCCGGCCCACGAAACTGCTATTTTAGCGGGACGGGTATCTGACCCGAAAAAAACAGAAAAATTTGTCAATTTCCCATCGGGTTTTTTGCGGGTCATCGGGTAATCGGAACGGGACAACCGGGTCGGTCTTTTTTGAACACCCTCAATACTAGGAGCTGGATAATCAGTGCCAACTGACTCTGATGTTCACTTTTTCTTTTCCCTATTTGCAGTGTCCATATGTCGGTATTGAGACATTGTAGGGACATTTTAGCTTCCTAGATCAGAAAAACCATATTATCATTCTGGGTTAATCCACACAAAGGTTAAGGTTAGTTGACTTTTGATTCTTAAGTTTGTCATGCATTTCATTTGCTACTTAGATTTTTATCCTGTTATCTGTGATACTTCAAGCCTTTTCTCTCTGCAACCTCAGTTTTTGTCCAGACCCTTGCTTGATCCTTATTGATTTTTTATTTTAAATGGAATCCAACGAGGCAACAACACAAACACAAAAAAAAAAAAAAAAAAAAAAAAAAAAAAAAAAACCCCTCTGTTTTTGTGTTGTTTTTTTAGATAAGTTTTATTCTCAATTCTAAAACTAAAGTGTATCCGTAGTATGCCTTGTTTCTCTGAGTGCTTAGTATGTACAATATTACAATATGGAGTAATTGCATAGAATAAACAATCCCTGAATACTACCTAAGTCTTTGTTGCTGGCCATATCTTTTAATTCCAGAAAAAAATTGTTGGTATGGACTCCAATTGTTTCCCCCCCTATCTTTTATCTAGCTTTTTTTGTACTGATTGTCCATTAGGCATGCCAATTCATTTGCCTACACTTTGCTTCACATTAGTGTTGTATTTTCATTTGCCTGTCTTTAATCAAATGAGCAAATAATTCTTTGCTCATTTATCAAATGAGCAACAATTTTTTGTTCATTTATCAATTGGCCTACATAAGGTGAAAAAATTTAGAACATAGAAAAATAATTTACAACATATATTTTGAGCTTAGGTAGAAAATTCTAGAGTATAAGCAAAAAAATTTAGAACAATTGCATTAAATTTTGGAACATATTCAATAGATTTTAGAACATTTGCAAAAAATAGTATAACATATGATAAAACCTATTAGCTCAATTGGTAGAGCACTATGCAAATGCATATGATGTAGGTTCAATTCCTACATAGGTTATAACTATAAATTAACTAAAAAATAGTAATTAAAAAACAAAGAAAATCAAATTAGCACTAAATTATATGAACAAAAAATTGGCTTGAAATGAATAATAACTATAGAAACTTTGTTACAACCAAACTCTCAAAACGCTTATCTCCACATTACACAAATGAACCTACGTGGGATTCGAACCCATATCTTTTGTGCATTTGCACAATGCTCTACTTGTTGAGCTAGTAGGTTAATGCAAACTAAATTCAAACGAGCAAACTAACATAAAATGAGCAAACTAAATTCAAATAAGCAAAGTAAAATTAAAATGAGCAAACTAAACTAAAATTAAAATGAGGAAACTGAAATAAAATGAGCAAAAACACACATATTAAAAATGCATAATGAAAATCAAATGAGATATGGTAAGAGAATCTTAGAGAGAGGAAGTAATTAGTGCTACAGGAAGAAGAAGAATTAGCAACAATTTTTTGCTCATTTATCAAATGAGCAAACAATTCTTTACTCATTTGTCATATGAGTAAACATTTCTTTGTTCATTTATCAAATGAGCCAACAATTCTTTACTAATTTGTCAAATGAGCAAACATTTCTTTGTTCATTTATCAAATGACCAAACAATTGTTTGCTCATGTATCAAATGAGCAACAATTCTTTGCTTATTTAAAAAATGAGCAAACAATTTTTTACTCATTTATCAAATGAGTAATCCGAGTTTACCTTATACCAACCCGCCTCAGGCTTCTCCCATTTCTGCAGAACAGTAGTAGTACCCAGATTAACAATTGATGTAGTTTTATTGGCTTTCTCATACTCTCCAATTATGCTCATAGCTTTTTGTTGAATCCCAGCTAGATCAACCATCTTCCCTTCAAAAACCCAAGCATTTCTTCACAACCATATACCCCAAAGCAGACTCCAGAACATGCTCCACCATTCAATATCAGTGTGCACCATCTCTAGCTCTAAGCACCACTCAAAAAAAGATTCAACCTCAAAAGTGCTAAGGTCGAGTCTTAGTGGAGAAGTATACCAAATGTTGTCCTGTTACATAATGCAAAAGTATAAAGAGTTGTCATTCCCCTCCCAGCCATAGTGATGGTAGTAGGCTATAAAATGGAGAGCAGGGCAAAGATACAAGTACTAAGGGCATTTGATAAATTAACAAAGAATATTTGCTCAAAATATATGTTTTAAATTACTTTTCTATGTTCAATCTACGAAATGAGCAAATATTTTGCTCATATATGAAATGAGCAAAAATATTTTTGCTCATCTATGAAATGATTAAAAATATTTTTCTTAATTACGAAATGAGCAAAATATGTAATGAGCAACATTGTTTTGCTCTTTTGCATCAATCAGCTAAAATGACCAATATTTGTTTACTCATTTTAAGAAAAGGGTAATCATAAGGAAAAGTTAGACAATTAGAACAAAGCAATAGTTGAAAGGTCATAACATAAATGAGCAAATAATTAGTTGCTCATTTCTCAAATGAGCAAATAGTTAGTTGCTCATTTGTCAAATGAGAAAACATTTCTTTAATCATTCATTAAATCAGCAAGCATTTCTTTGCTCATTTGTGAAACGAGCAAACATTAATTAGTTTGCTCATTTGCCAAATGAGCAAATTACTCATTTGTAAAATAAGCAAACATTTCTTTGATCATTTGGGAAATGAGCAATCAATTTTTTGCTCATTTAGCAAATGAGCAAATAGTTAGTTGCTCATTTGTCAAATGAGCAAATACTTAGTTGCTAATTTAACAAATGACTGCAACTCCAAACAGAACATACATTTCATCAGATATGCTATACAAAAATCAAAACCTGATATTTCATAAATGAGCAACAAAATATAAAATGAGCAAGATTTATCGACAATAATTATTATACAGACCAAGAAAACATAAAATGAGCAAATAAGAAAACACGTACATTTTCCTTTCCAAAGGTACAACCGTAGAAT
Source organism: Chenopodium quinoa (assembly GCF_001683475.1). Classification (NCBI taxonomy): domain Eukaryota; kingdom Viridiplantae; phylum Streptophyta; class Magnoliopsida; order Caryophyllales; family Amaranthaceae; genus Chenopodium; species Chenopodium quinoa. Next base: position 54,351 of record NW_018742481.1, read on the forward strand.
CTTTAGCATTGGTGAAATCAATAGCATTAGTAGAATCCATAGCACTAAACAGTTCTACAATTAAAAAAAAAAGAAAAAAAAAAGTTAATAATGACTCATCACTAATTCTCAGAATCATACTCCTCCATTCTCTACTCAGGTACAACCTCCTCCAACATACTCTCAAGATCAAGCTCCTCCAACATACTCTCAAGATCAAGCTCCTCCAAAGCTACTCTCAAAATCAGGCACTTCCAAACTACTCTCAAAATCAGGCTCTTTCGAAAAAGTTGATGAAGAAATTGAAAAATCGAACACAAACTAATAAAATTAAGCTGAAATAATCGAGCACAAACTGATACAATTATGTAGAAAAATTAAACACAATTGAAGAAATTAAGCAGAAAAATCAAACAAAAATCAAGGCAAAAACACAAATAAAAAATAATTACTCAAATAAAACTAAAACCAAATTAATAATTATTCAAATAATCCTAAAATCAAACACTGATTTGTATTAGTTTTCTATGTTTGGTTCAATTGTGGACAACATTCAAGACGTAAGGGATACATTCAATGACTAATTAGAAGGTGGAAACAAATAATAATTGATATTTTAGTCTACCAAGTTTCGCATTCTTTTAACAAACCGAACTTCGTACCCCCATTCCAACATTCCTGGATCCGCCAATTGTACGGATTTATTAAGAACAACAGCAAAGAGTGAGAAAGGCCAAACATGTTTTGTCAAAAAAAAAATGCAAAACATGTTATTTTCTACTGGGCATTTTGTCTAACAAGTGGTGGGCAATATCAAAAATAATGGATAAAGCACAAAACTTCAACTATAGCTCAAATATTCACAAGATTAAATAAGCTTGAGTACTCATTGTCCGTACATTATAAATTCGACAACCATAGTTGAAAAAATCTGAAACAAACAACGATTCCTTAGATATTGAGTAAAAATGTAGCTCTTGAAGTATAGAATCAGATTTATCATCAAAATACCCAATCCAATCGGTTTAATATATAAACCAAAATCAAATAAACCTAAAGTCAACGTAAGTTTGTATCGAATTTCAACAAATTACGTAAAATAATCGAATTTTGAAAATAAATTAGATCATAATATTGATAAACTTACTTCAAACTGGTATAGTATTTTCCCAAAAACACTGATTTGAGGAGAGAGAGAGAGCAGCAAAAAGGTTAGAGAGAGAAAGAGATGTTGAACGTGAAAGCCAAGAAGAATAGGAAAGAGAGAAGGAGGTGTAATTCACGAAATTACGAAAATGCCATTACTATGTTTTTATTGGACCATTAGATTTAATTTGATCAATGGTCTAGATTTGTTCTCATATAGATTATGATTCTCACATAAGAGATGTAAATTTAGAAAAATATTTCTAGAGCAAATTAGCTTGCCTAAGCTAAATTTATATTTTGGCCCTAATGGTCAAGCTAATAGCTATAAATTTTTTAAAATCGCGAACAAGTCCTTAACTACAACTATTAGGATTGCTTAAAAGTCCTTTAGATTTGAAGTACGAAACAACATGGGCCTAATAATCATACCCAACCTTATTTTTTTCATTTTGAAAGGAGAGATTGAACTTCTGATCTTATCACACTACTATATACGAAGTATTATATACCATGTCAAAGTATTGATTCAACGAAAAAAAAAAAAAAGAACTCGAATTATTGTACTACCTCCGTTTCATATTATTTGCAACTTTTGAACATTTAATATCTCACAAATATTACCTAAAAGTTGCAAATAATATGAAACAAGAGGTGATAGTATGGGTAATTATTGAGTACTAAAAAATAATGATGGTAAGTTATAACAATTAAAAGCACGTAATATGTGCTAATTAATCATACAGTATATCAATTACCAAGAATGCAATTTTCACAAAACATAAATTACCAAAAACGTGAGTAATTGACAAACCATTATAATATTATACTTCATACATTTTCAATCTCTATTTGTTTATTTTAAATCTCTTGTTTAGTTTTTGGATTGTCTTCATAAAAAGGTTATTAGTGCACTAATGCCACACTAACCATTCATATTGTATTTAGTACCATTCATTATTCAAAATAAATTAGCATCGCAATTTCTGACGGAAAAATCCAACTGAGCTCCCTCATCTGGACAATTCTTTTATTCCCTTGACTACCAAAGTCTACACAATCAATTGCAACCACAAGCCTCAAACTGAGGTAGATGAAGTATTAAGCCTATGACCTTACAATACAAATATGCAGTCACTTACCAAAGCACGCGTCAACTGTCGGTTCACACTAATTATTTAGTATTTCTACTCATTCCAAAACTGCAATGTGTTTTCACGCATGTACTGATTAGGAGTATCACATCTATAAAGAAAATTTTAAAGAAATTCTTAAAAAGGAAATCCTAGTGTTCATATAATCTAACATGGCAATCCTAATTCGGCACGGATGAAAAACTTGTATAGAGAAACTCTTCCCAAACTGAGTAATCATTAAGTCACATCGATTAAAGGAACTTTTGCCCGCTGTTGGAGTTTGATGACATAACAGTCAGAATATCCGTCACAGAAGACATGGAGCTGAGTGCTACTTTCAAAATGTCCTGTGAACATCCAGGTTTCACAATGGCTCGTACCTGGAAACAAGATTTGAAGTTGAGCAAACCATAAGTGAGGCAAAATAGCTAATGGCAAAGTTATAAGCAATTAAGCATCTACTATGTGCAGCCTTAAATCCCTTCACAACCCCTCCTTCCCACGGACAAACAAAAGGGGTCTCAAGTGAGCATAAAAAACACTAATCGAGCAGGTAGTGGATATGAAACCCATAACTCCTCTGGCTGCAATTTCACTGAAATTAAGCATGTCTCCACAATGATATATCAGCGTGTGGAGGAATTCCAACAGATAATATTCCTCAGACAGCTAAGTGTCTAAAAGTATAGACAGAAGGTCATTTTACTCCAAAATCACCAACCGATGAGGTGGATCCATGGCGACATAAGCATGAAAATATAAGTTTTGATAGTGGAGTGAAAGGATCATATACCTTGTCTAAATATTCTTGCAGCTGCTTGATACGGCCCATATAATCCAGGTCTTCCACACACAAGCTAACAGCCTTAGCATCAGCACCAGGGCCATCAAATTGAAGTGGACCTGGATTTCTGTAGATATCTTCCATCAAAAACCTAGAAGCATTCTGTCTCAAAAGCCTGCAAAGGAGACGACAAAATAAATCAAGATCAGAACTGATTTTACAACATATATAGGGTGTAGAAAATCCTATTATAACTTGGATTCCTACTTTTCAATGATATCCAAGGACTGAACAATTTGTCATTGATACGACGTACATATAAAATTATAGAGTCCAAGTGTCAAATACAAGTTGATCAATTGAATAAGAAATACGAGTAATTATTTTAGCAACCCATATAGTTGGTACCCTTTCTTATCCTGTGGGCTAACAGTAGGAACATGTGTTCATGGAAAGTTATCACTGCAAGAACATCAGCAACAACCAAAATTACAGCCACAACGAAGACTTACTCATAAGCTTTGCCTTTCAAATCCACTGTTGCAGGATGAATAGCAGGTTTTCCAATAGACAATGTACCAGGACCACGTGAATAACGTTTAACAGTCATCATTGCCTGGGTTTTATCATAAAGCAATGAATAAGCTATTTATATTTTAATGTTAAACAGTTCAAAAATAACAAACCATTGAAAACACTATAGCTAGAAGCTGAAAAAACAATTTATTCAGAAGTAAAATGAGCAGACAGGAATCAAGCCTTACTGTCAATGGAGCGGCACCGCATTTCCACTTATTCAGAGGATTTTTCAGGTTGGTAAGAGTTGCCATGTAACCATTCAAGCCAGCTGCAAGGACATGGTAGCATATGTGACCAAGAACCTGCACAGATACATTCAATTGTAACCAAAATGTAATCCTTCGCATACCACCAAAATCTGAGTCTATTTAAGAATCAGGGCGTACATATGCATAGTCACAGTCGAATTTCGATGGTAGAGATCCACGAGCTTGATATCCAAAAAAGTGACAGATGGCATTAAATTTCTTTCCCTTGTATGTGCCTTCTTTCTGCCAAAGAGGAGAGGGGCAATTAAAGACTACAAGAAACCAATTAACAAACCTAATAATTCAGCATCCACTTGAGCATATTAATTGAAAAATGCGACTAAAACAATAATAAACAGCCTGAAAATTAAGGACAATAATAGAAGCTAGTATACATTTTTTTTTTTTTGGCGTTAATTACATTAAGATCTAGAAAATAACATAAAATACATAGTTTCTCCAATAAGATTTCATACCAAACGTTTATTCATTTCTGTCTCCACAAGATGAGCTAGAAGCTTTTCTGTCTCAATCTGCATAAACAATTAAATTGGATCATATTTAGATTAAATTGCTAGTAGTGAGACCACTTAAGAGGACCAAAAGCTTCAAGCCAGCACCTGTGACAGCTGAGCAGAATCATCTGATTCAGGGTGGAGGAGCAACTGCAAAATAAGATACCCAGTATAAAGAAACGAAACATGACTCAAATACTATAGACAGAAATCTCCAATCAAAAAGTGACGTAGGTATTATGGTACCTGTTTCTTAATAAAAGGTGGCAAAAACTCCAGCAAGGCAGATGCCCAGGGAGAAAGCTGAGAAGAAATATTGTCAATAGATACACCTCCTCGATAAAGACCATGAATTTCCTGCATGGCATCATGACAAGCATGCATAAGAAACAAAGATCGAAAAACTTGAAGAATGATCAAGGGACCTTAACATATACAAGTATAAAACAAGATAAAAGATATCCAAAGTTCCAAATTCTATACTTTGCTCTTTAAACCAAAGCAAAGATAGGCATTTATAGAAGATAAGGTTTCAACAATGCACCCTCTACTTTTATACCTGCAGGAGGGCATAAATTTCAGGAATGCTTTCAATAAGCCCTTCTGGAAGCAGGATAACCCCATGGTTCTTGTCTGAAATACAAAAACAACAACAAAAGAATCAGAAAGCAGCAAATCTATCGACGTAATTGAGTGAGAGGGGAAACACTGGACCTTTTTCTGCTCTGGCTTGGACTGCATCACAGATTTGTGTTGTCAAATCAAATAAAGTAAGTTTTGACGCAGCCACCTCCTCGCCAAGAATAACCTAAATAAAGCACCGAGATACATCCTTATTGCTTTACATCTAACAGGCACATCTACCCCATTTATGATAGAAATGACAAAAATAGGACTGTATTAGTAGTGCAGAAAAAGAAACTGACCATATTGGGATGTGACTGGAGAGTACATTCCAAAGCAACATGTGATGCCTTTCTGCCCATCAGCCGAATAAAATAATAATACTGGAAAAGAAATCACATTGATGAGCCTTTCAGACAGTAATAAATATCCTTGACAGTAAAGGGGTTAATTTTAGGATTAGTAAAAATACAAAGCTTTTGAAATACACGTGTTCATGTGCTGTATAAGTTAGTTATAGAGAACCACAAAATAGATAAGTCAATTACTATTAAGAAACACCCAATGCAAACAAATTGATTGAAGTAGACTTCCAAAGAAGACATAATTCTGAGCAATGAGCATGCATCCAATTAAGAGGGTGTCCTAAACCCCAAACTGGCTGAACCTCCAGCCCATTCAATTAAAATCAATCACACAACGGAACATTTCAAATTTAAATATAACCTCACCCCAAACAAAAATTTCAGTACCCCAAAAACTATTTAAAAGCTGCTGGATTATAAATGTCATTAGCCTACCAGCACCAAAGTATAGGTGGTACATACACCAACAATATCACCCCATTTGACTTCTCAGAGACTCAGAATTTGCAAGATATCTCATTTTGAAAACAATGTTATTATTTCTATACAACTTACTGATAGTAGATAATTAACATGTACAAAAAAATTACCTTCTCAGCAGACAACGCATCTGTGCAAACATTGCTAATGAGCTGAGAATTAACCTAAAAAGAAGCAAGAACAATGCGATAAATTAACAGGAAGGGTCAAAAATATTAAACAAGAACAAATTTAGATAATGATAGTTCAAATCCAAATAAAATGAATCACTGCAATGGAAATGACAACACAAAAAGGCACAAGCCTACTGCCTTCATCTATAACTCAGTGCACTCTATCTGTCCTCAATGAACCAGGATTTTCCAAAGCTTCTACATTAGAGTCATAAGCGTGTGTGTTAACCCACAACAAAACAAGAAATAGGAAAGCCACCAAAAGCGAACTTAAATTGCAGCACTAGACATTATAGAATTCGTTTAGATACTCCATTCTGCATTATCAAATCACTAGCACAAACGCTCATCCACAAGGAAACCATGGACAGAAAGATGATTCAAATATACAAAGCTTCAGGGCCTCGAAGGAAATGAATAATAATACACCCTCCATTCCTAAAAAAGCTCCATTGAAATTAAATTCCATAAGTAATAGCCCCATTTCTCATTTCAGTGGGATCTATCTTCCACTATCTTCTTTTGTTATTGACATAAAATCAACAAAACCCCTCCAATCCCACTATATTTTCTCTCACCTCCCCTCAAAACTCTCACTACTTTTTTTTATTTAACATTAATCAACAATTCCACTCTTATAACCCCTTCAAAAAGAAATTAGGGGCTTTCATTAGTAATATAAAGGGGAAAAAAGAAAGAGAAAAAAAAATATAGCTTGCATGCACTCCAACACCTCAATGGTTTAGATCACAAAGTATCCATTAACAAACTAGATCAAATTAATGAAATCTGAAATGCACATGCCTAGTTTGTTGTGTCCATGTCATTCTCTTCCATGTGTTTGGTGTAGTACACAAGTGTAAAACCATTTTTGATCAATGAAATTTAACAGGAACTATATCATAACTCATGAACTCTTAGGTAGCAGATCAATACCTTGCATATGGTGTCAAATCCAACATCAGCTTCAACAAACTGATTCTTTAGATCTCCATTCAAGGTAACTGGAACACCAACCACCTGCAACTCCCAAATAATATTGGATTGTTAAATTGAAATCATTAGGCACATATATGGGGATGGGACCATGGAGGCATTAAGAAAAAGAGTGAAGAACTGAGGACAATATTATCGTAACATCGAATTTTGAATCTGGCTAAAGTGATATAAGTGATCTACACAATTAATTATATCATATAGTCATACAATTGACACCAGCAAAAAAAATAACTAAGGAAGAGCACCAATAAAGTTGAGGCACCTTTGTTGAGCATTTTGCCTCAGCAAACGTTTCAGCAAGTTGAGCAGCATCAGTATTTGATGTTACACCTTCAAAAAAAAAGAAAAATGATTACCAACAACTCCATTGAGCTGAATTTAGTCTTTTTAGGCAAACCTACTACTAGAAGTACCTCCAATAATTACAAGGCCATCCAGCTTTAAAGCCGTGCACGAAGCTAATGCAGCATTAACTTGCTCAGTTGTTCTTATTTGATCTTTAGTCCTTCCCAGCAAATCATAACCACCTTGAAGAATCAAGTAAATGTAAAGTATTAAATTCCAGTTAAGAAGGTTTCTCATGGATAAAATCCTATGGAACCACTTACCTTGGTTTTTATAGGTAGACAGGATATCATCAGTTATTTCAAGAGTCTTTTGGGCAAATAAACCCTCTGTACCACCTGCAAGAGGCAAAAGTACACTGGCCTTTAGTAACAGCATTTTTCCAGCAAGACCACAAAGGCTATAACAAGGTAAATATGGTAGCATGATGCAACAACAAGACCCAACAGCGATTATGAACAAACAGCTACAACTCTAACTACATAGACTAGCCACACGTAAAAACATCTCTCTTGTCCATGGGGCACCAAAGAATTGCAATCTATGTCCAGCTCTAACTACAAAGACTAGCCACAATTAAAAACATCTCTCTTGTCTATGGGGCACCAAAGTATAACAATCTATGTCCAACTCTCAGCTTCCATACAGCAGATAGCTGCAAAGTAATGACAGTAGCAGAAATCTACCAAAAAGTAAAAGTAAAGGGATAAAATTTCTCCACTGAAGTAACATACACAGTCTACACAGTACAGATCCATCCCTACAGATGTAACAAGCAACTGTGCTGACAAAAAACAATGAACCACAGTGAATGTAACAACCACCTTTTAGTCTTTTACAGCCCAATGTCAACACTTGGACATAGAAGGGGCCAAGCATGAGTTATCCACCACATCAAGTTTCTCCAACAATATGATCAACATCAGTCATCAACATCCTATAGACCTAAATGCCCTTGATCATACAACAGATGAGTTATCCACCACATCAAGTTTCTCCAACAATATGATCAACATCAGCCATCAACATCCTATAGACCTAAATGCCCCTTGATTATACAACAGATGAATTATTCACCACATCAAGTTTCTCCAACAATATGATCAACATCAGCAATCAACATCCTATAGACCTAAATTCCCCTTGACTATACAACAGATGTAAAAACCTCTCAAGCAAGTACAGACTGCTTCACCCATCTTGAAAGGGTGTTAAGATACCAATAGAATAAAATGAAAAAATGTTTCTAGGCATCTCAGATTTCATGTTAATTCGGTAGAAAGAGTTTCTCTTGCACCATCCAATTATTTAGTTTACCCCAAATTCTAGCAGCCTATTTAGTATGTGAAATTAGAAATTTTGGGGATGGGATGCTGAAAAGTAAACACATTTACATCATCTTTGACAGCTGAAAGAAAAATGTGCTCCACTCAACAAGATTCGGAAATTAATGCTTTAACAGCTCATAACTAGTTGTTCCTTTTACCTAGAAATCCAAGCAAAACATTGTTTGAGTTGTGTATCTTGAGTGCGTTAAAAAGACCCCATATAACATTGTGTCCTCCTGGAGATTGTCGCCCACTGAAGACAACTCCCACCCTGCTCAAAAACATGGATCAAAAATAGCATGATTAACAGTAACTCCAATCATAATCAGTAATATAAAAATAAATAAATAATATATACATATATATATGTAATTGAGCCACTCAAATACTAATTTGGACTCATTAAGAAGAGAGGAGCCAAATTAAACTCCTATTGTTTGTATCTATTGCAATGCTAACTGCGCAAGGAATATCAATTGCTTACATCAAATATCAAATAACAAGTTTTAAAATGGTTGCAGGAATCAAAACACGAGTCTAGAAAGTGATAGAAAGGTAACTTACATGCAATCAGACATATAAGTTACCAGCAATTGCTATGGACATTGACAGTTTAGTTACACAAGATAGACTTAATTTAACAGCATTATCTTTCTAAAAAGCATTACTACCTGTTTCTGTTTCTGACATTCACTGAAAGTAAAATCATGATACCAAGAAAGGAAGAAAAATTTAAATTACACACCTGATAATTGGATGCTCAGTAATAATATGTGCATCTGGGACCTTAGCAGTTGCCCTGAGGAAATGAGCCAAGGGTTGACCAAATGTGTGAGGATAATACCGGCTGATGGCGTGAGCATCAGCAGGATCTATAGCAGTGGTACGGTCACCATATTCTACCCTTACAGTAGTTCCCTGCACATTTCATGGTGAAAAAGATCGGTCAAATGAACACAAAGCTTAATATATATAAATCATGGTCTAGAAGATTTTCTACTTTTCATTATTTCATTGCTATGTTCAATTTAGTTTGATTACTTTGCCAAATCATGCTGAACACTTACAAAATTTTCAGGAAAACTAGTAATGTCTATGGTAACGCTGTCTTTTTTTCCTTGTAACATCCTATTACCAATCATCAACACTTGAAGTAAATATTTGATATAAAGATATGCAGGGCTATAAACGAAATCACAACAAGTGTTGTGAATGTGATATAAAGATTTGCAGGGCTATAAACAAAATCACAAAAGTATTTTAGTACTCTGTAGTAAAAGATCACTTGGTTGACCGTTTATAAAAATATGACAATGTTTACCTTGAGGGTAATGATTCATTGATTCCTCCCACTTGTTACCCTCATCCCTCTCTCATATGAATCCATTTCATTACAATATAGTCCCAAACAATCCATGCTAATGGCTACCGTTACCCTTTCCTTTTCTCACCAAACAAACGCACCCTATATATGACATTGAGAGGAGATGGTTCTGATGACATTTTTTTTTTATATAAAAAACATTCTTGGGATAGAGTTCCTTTGCCATGGAAAAGGACAATTTTACAAATCAGATTTGAATTCATCGACACTACCGCCATTTATTAGTGCCTACCAAACAGGGTGTAGCAATTTATAAAAAATAAAAAAAAAAAAAAGGTTGAAGGATGAGATGGCAAATCAGTTAGATAACATAGGATACTAGAAAGTATTTAATAATATGTAATTAACAATTCTAAGTCGAGTGAATGAGTATACGTTTACAACGCCGAATCAACCAATCGAACATTGAATCAATTTTTTTTTTTTAAAAGTTACTTCAATAAGAGTATTTGACGATCCATTCATCACATTGCCTGATTAAATAATCACTCAATGGAAGTGATATACTGATATATAATGAAAATAAAAATAAAAAATCAATAATCAATAATCAATAATCTAATCAGAAAACAAATAATCCGATCTGTAAAAGCGAGATTTATATAAATTATTATACATTAATCAAGATTAATACTACATAATCCAATCAAAAATATTTCGGAATTAAAAATATATATCAAGCGATCTACACTATTGCATCACAAATCAGGCTACTCAAAACCAAAAAAAAAAAAAAAAAAAAAAAAAAAATCACAAAAAACAAATCCGAAAAAAACGAAGAATTAAGAGGAGAGAGAGAAAAAACCTGAAGGCAAGGCGGAAGTTGAGGCTGGTAAAGAGAACGTTGTTTTTGAAGGTCAGAGAGTTCTCTGGGAATTCCGAAATCTGAATCCATAGTTTTAGTTTTGGGTTCAACTCCAAGTGTTTCAGTGTGTTTTACCTAACTATGGTGGTGCAGTGTGCTCTCTGTTTCTCTCGAATTCGTCTATTTATATCGGCGATACAACCCAAGTCCACTTGAACTACCCCCAAACCCAATTAACAAACAGATAATTATTTGACGCGTTTTGACTTTAACTACTGAACGATTTTCCTAGAAATTGCTAAAGTATAAATTAATTCCCTAATTGCGTCGGTTTAAAAACTTATTCCCACGGTACTGTCCACGTAGGATAGGTAGAAGGCTCGTTAATTTTTTTTTATTTTTTTATTTCTGGTTCAGAAAAGAATCGCTAACACCGTTAGCAATTTTATACATAAAGAACTGCTAACGTCATTAGCGGTTCTAATATATAAATCACTAACGTCATTAGCGGTTCTTTATATATAAAACGCTAACGACATTAGCGGTTTTAACTTGTGAGTCTGCCAACAGTTAATTACAGCTATATTGACCTGTTAAATAAAAAGGCATAATGCCTGAAAGAACCTGCAACAAAAAAACAGGAAAAAGAAATGCAATACAAAATTTTATTTACTCAAATTTAAAGTCCATATGCATTACTCAAATGCTACTTTGGGTTTTGAGTGATCATCAATTGCTTTCCTTTTTTTTTTTGGTTTTTCGTAGAACAAAGTTAGAAGGAATTTGAAAGAGTAATATAAGTGTGGCATGCATTATTTAATTACAAGAACCGCTAATGCCATTTGCGGTTCTTGTCTAAGAACTGCTAATGGTAATAGCGGTTCTATACAATAAAATGTTATCACCGTTAGCGGTTCTTTCTTGAACCAGAATAAAAAATTAAAAAAAAAAAGCCAAACATTGTACCAATTCTACGTGGACAATACCGTGAGAATAAGTTTTTAGACCAACGCAATTAGAAAATTAATTTATAATTAAGCAATTTCTACGAATTTCGTTCTTAACTACTCATATTCTAACTTTAACAAGATAAGTTATTTGGAATTTTTTCCTAATTAATGTTTTTAGAAAAATAAAATACGGAGTATTTCGTATTAGAGTTGTTCATATTTGGTCAATTATCATACCATTAAGCCTTAGTGGTTAAGCATTATAGCGATTACTCAGAGTACGAACCATAACAATATCATATAAAGGTTAAGTATTTCTAAATGATACGGTTACAAGTTAATCGTTACATGTTTGATAAGGAGTAATTTTTATGAGTATGACAATTTGATAGATATACAAACATATTATTGTAACATTATTAGACAAATTCAATGTTCCAATACAAAATTTAAATAAACATTACAATTGTAAAATCCAAGTTCCAATTAGTCAATTACAAGCCGATAAACCATCTTACATTTCAAAGTTTACTCAAAACTTTAAAAAAAAACAATAAAACTTGTACATCATAATTAAAAAAAATATAATATTATTATGAGCTCTCAAAAACAATTTATATAAATTATATATTCATTTTAACCCGATTACTCAAATTTGTAACTGTGGCCATAACCATTAATCAGTATTTTTACCGGTTTAATTAACCATATCATTTACTTTTAAAGCTTCGATTAATTAACCTATAAAAATTATCCGTTATAGCGGTTAAAGGTTACATTTTTCTTTTGCACACCCCTACTTCGGATTTAAGTGAGACTTGATAAAATTTGGTATATTTTTCACATATTTTTTTTTATTATTATTTTTTACTGATGATTAAAATATTATTGTTAAAAATCTTGGATTGGGGCTACTCCTTCAAAAATTGACAATTAGCACACCTTTTTTTTTTCCACCACTCTCTTCCTTCCTCTCTTCTAAACCCTAAGCTCCATTGTCGATTTTTGAAGGGGTAGCCCCAATCCAAGATATTTAACAATAATATCTTTAATCACAGTAAAAAAAAGGGGAAAAAAAACATTAATATGTAAAAAATATACCAAATTCATTCAAGTCTCACTTAAATTGAGAAATTCTCTTTGATACTTACAAATTTTTTAATTTCTCTTTGGTGAAAAAAAAAAAAAAAAAAAAAAAAAACTTAATTATATCTGGTAATCATGACTAGGATAAATTAATAATACATAATGATATTGGTTTTACTTGGTTAGTTTTTTTTTATTTCTTTAACAATTAAATTATTTTTTTTAAAAAAAATTAGATAATAAAAAACCCAACCACCACTCCCCCATCAGCCACCCCCTGCCCCTCCACGCCCCAACCCCCTTGCCCCCTGGCGCCAGCGCGCCCATACCCCCCTCCCAAGCGCTGGCGCTGTGTTGAACCCCCTTCTTCCTGTCGCGACCCCCGAACCACCCAACCCCCCTCCCTCCCCCACGAAACACCCTAAACCCCCCCCCCCCTAAATTCCTCCACTCCCTATGAACGACACTATCTTTCAACCACCACCATTAATCTACCCAACCACCGTCGGTCACCTCTGAAACGCAGTAATTGTCCACCAAAGAGTTAAATGCATCACCCTGGTCGCCACTTTACCTCACCGAAAATCGACCTCCATTACTACCCGAAACTCCCACCAAACCCCCATTAGCTTCAATGAAAATTTCCTTTCTCACCTTCAATTTGTGGTCTGGTACCCAAAATCACCACCATCGGTGAATTAAAGCCCAACAATTGCAAGTCGCCACCAAAACCTTACCTTAAATTGAGGCCCAAATCAGAAGCCAGCCTCTCATTTTTCTCTCGCCTCTATAATTTGGTTAGGGTATTAGGGTGTTTCGTGGGGAGGGAGGTGTTGGTTGGTGGTTCAGGGAGGGGGGTGCGTCATGTACTCCTTATGATGTGGCTAATGTGCATAATGTTGACACCTCTTCCCAGTATGATTTTCAAAATTTCTCCCATCCAACCAAAGTCTTCTTTAGAGCTTGTTCTAGAATGTTTTTTGAAGGGTAGTGATGAGATTTCTAAGAATTTAATAGACATAAAGAGCAATTGTACATCCATGAATCATCATAGTGAAGCTTCTAGGGTTCAAGTGAATGAAAATGAAAATTTTGAGAAGCCTCTTCTTGAAAAACTTTTGGTTGATGACCCTATTTTTTCCAAATATCACCAATTTGTATAATGAGCCTAATGTACCATTAATTATGAATAATGACAAAGTTGATGATTGTTTGTTGAATTCCACTAATGATATAAGTCTATTAAAGTCCAAATATAATGTTGATGGTATTCTTCAATTTGATTATGTTGATGATTATTCAAGAGGTGTTGAGGATAACTATCAATTTGGAAAGAGTAGCCTAGATATTCATGATGAATTTTGGGAAAGTAAGGATAAAATGTATGAAGTGGAGGGAAGTCCCTCTTTTGAGGACCATAGAGTTGAGAGTGAGAAGGATTTTTTCCTTAAGGTCAACTTCAAGTGACCATAATTTTTTTCTACTAAGTTTTTGAATTGATTCAAATTGGAGATCAAAGTTCATCTCAAGAGCTTTCCAACGACTGCTTACATGCCTTATTCCAATGAGTAATGAAGAAGTTATGACCTTCCGAAACGAAGCTGTTTCGCCAGAAAAAGCTGCACATCCGTGCCAATTAATGCACGTCCGTGCAAGGTCAGGCAGTAGCTACTGTTCTCATTTTAACAGGTCTGCACGTCCGTGCAACCTTTGGCACGTCCGTGCCGACCTGTAGACAAGCCGATTCTTGGTTTCTCCGTCCTTTTACTTGGGGGTTATATAATATCCCTTTAGCTTCATTTGTAGGGGGGATCTTCTTAGTTTAGTTTTAGCTTAGGGTTTTTTAGAGAGAGAAAGTGAGAAAAGCTTGTTGAAAGATTGGAATATGAAGAATTGAAAGAAGGAGACTTGAAGATTTGGATACTCCTTGCAATACCAATTAAAATTTCTTACTCTCTCTCTCCTATTTTGTTATTCTATTTACTTATTTGTATACCTTTTCATCCTTAATTACTTGTTTATGTTAGATTAGTGTTTGATTTTATGTTCTTAGTTGTTAATTCCTTTAGTTTTGCAATTTATTATGATTTGTGAGTAGTTCTTTTACTTGGGATGGTTGAAACCATTGATGAATTCACAGATACTTATTTATATGTGTTGATTTAGCTAATGTGGGAAGTTAATTAGTTGAGCTTAAGTGGTTTCATTGTTAGTTCTTGTAAGTGGCCATTGCTAGAACTATTTATCTAAGCTTTCTCAACGAAGGATCGAGAGATGAACTTGAGTTATCTCCCTTATGCTTAATTGACTTAAAATGCCATGAGAATAGGAATTTCTAGTCAAGGAAATGTTTATGTCATCGTGATTATGATTTACCACTTGTTTTATGCTTTGTACCCACAAGAGTAGGTTATATTCATGACTCAAGTAATCCCTCTAGCTTGAGAGAGTAGTTGGGTGCCTTAGATGACTTCCCCTAATTTATCCCCAAATTGCTATATCTTGTATGATAAATTGTAGTTTGTGAATGACTTAATTGGTGGATACCTTCCCAAAATCCTTTTTATTATTGTTTGTAGTTTTTCTTCATAATTCATAACCCAAAAAGACTTGACTTAGCTTATCACAAATCAAAATTTGTTAGTGCTCCCCTTAGTCCTTGTGAGATCGACCCTTACTTGCCCTTTCTACCCATTAGAGAGACCAAGTTAGGTTTTTATCTTTGGTAGGCTCGACGACGGCCTATCATGCCCTAAGAATGACACCTCCTCCTGACCGAACAAGCACTTCTCCTGCTTCACATAAAGCTCGTTCTCTTGCAAGACTTGGAACACCTGTCTCAAATGCTTCACATGATCTTGTAAATTGTCGCTATACACGACGATATCATCGAGATAGACGACTACAAAATTATCAAGAAAAGGCTGGTAAATATTATTCATCAAGGTGCAAAAAGTAGCTGGGGCGTTTGTGAGGCCAAAAGGCATCACCAAGAATTCATAAGAACCATACCTGGTCACACATGCCGTCTTTGGCTCATCCCCTTTGGCTATGCGCACCTCCCAATACCCCGAACGCAGGTCCAATTTGGAGAAGTATTGTGCTTTGCCAAGTCAATCAAACAAATCGGCGACGAGCGAAATCGGGTACTTATTCTTCACCGTGATCTTGTTGAGAGCCCGATAGTCGATGCACATTCGCAAGTTGCCATCATGCTTGCACTGAAACAACATTGGTGCTCCAAATGATGCCTTTGAGGGCCTAATGAACCCCGCTTCTAGCAACTCCTTCAGCTGTTTCCTCAGCTCCTTGAGAATTGTTGGGGCCATTCGGTATGGTGCCATGGCCGGAGGTTTGGTCCTTGGCTCCAGCTCAATCTCATGGTCCACCTCCCTTCTAGGAGGCAGTTTCTTCAGTAGCTCCGGAGGCATCACGTCCTTATACTCCTCAAGGACCCCGGAGATCTCTGGAGGAACCTCACCCCCATGGGGCTCCTCCTCGACCAATGCAGCCAAGAAAGTCTCTTGTCCCTTTTTGATTCCCCTGGACACTTATATTGTTGAGATTGTCTTGGCTTCCACTTCTTCTTATAACGGTGACGGACCATGCCCCCTGGTTCTTCTTGATCATTAATGGTCCGTCCTCTTCAAAAGAAAAGGGTCTTACCGTATCTGTGAACTCAAGACACAACACCAAAGAGAAGTCATCCATATTGACGACCGTGAGATCTACGACGCCGCACCATTGTCCCAGACATATGGGCACCTTGTAGGCTACGCCAAGGATGGGAACAAGCGAGGTATTGACAGCCTTTATCCTCCCTGGTTCCTTGACATACTTGATTCCAATACTCATTGCTTCCTCTTCAGCAATGAAGTTATGCGAGGCACCACAATCCACGAGTGCCTTAGAAGCTCTCCCATTCACCAATGCATCAACAAACATAAGTGAGCCCTTCGGGCGAGGTAGCGTGCTTACCTTGACCACTTTGGCGCTCCGCTCAGCCTCCGGTGTGGCCTTTACGCTACTTATGAGGCGCAACGACCCCATTTGTGTATTGTCCCCTGACGATTCGCCGCCCGATGTAGCCATCATAACATTTAGCTTCTTCTTTTGTGGGCACTCCCTGGCCCAATGATCGCCCCCGCATAGGAAGCAATCCAAACGCTTCGACTTCCGGTTCGAGTGGGATCTCTCCTAATCCTTATCCCTCCTCTCAAACGATTTTCCACCATTGTGGCTTCGTTCGGTGGGCTTGGCTTCCCCACCTTTCCCTTTGTTACCGCTACTCTTGTTGCCTCTCTCCTTCTTCGGCTCTTGCTTGAACTCATACAAGGGTTCGGCGGCAACGATGGCATCGGAAAGAGTTTGGACATTTCGGCGCTTCAACTCTTGCTCGACCCACCTTTGTAGACTATCCATGAAGTAGAGAAGCTGAGTCTTCTCCGGCATCTCAGTCACTTCTAGCATGAGTGAAGTGAATTGTTTAATGTATTCTTTGACCGACCCAATATGCTTCAACCCACGCAACTTCTTTATGGCAACCTCCTCCACATTTTCTGGATAGAATTGCTTCTTGAGGTCGCTCTTGAACTTGTCCTAGGTGCTTAGTTGAACGACCCCCTTCTTGATGTCGGTCTCGCGTCTTCTCCACCAAAGGATGGCATCATCCCCCAAGTACATAGTAGCGGTGTTGATTTTAGATGTATAATCCTCCAAATGCATCGCACCAAAGTACTTCTCGATGCTCCATACGAAGTTCTCAAACTCCTTAGCATCGCGCTTCCCATTGTACTTCAGTGGTTCGGGAACCTTCAACTTAGGTCCTTCCCAAACAGTGGCACCCCCGGCCATTGCCGACTTGCACAACACAACGTCGGCCTAGGGATGTCAGTGGGGCGGGTCTAGTAGGAGACCCGCCCCATCCCCACCCCGATGGGGATGGGTCTAGCTTTGGCGGGTCGTAGGGCGGGGATGGGTCTAAAATCCATACCCGCCATGGGTGATGGGGCGGGGTGGTTTTTACGTAATACCCGCTCCGCCCAGACCCACCCCATACCCGCCCCGCCTAACCCACCCCATACCCGACCCATACCCGCGTTATACCCACCCCATACCCGACCCATACCCGCGTTATACCCGACCCATATATAGCATACAGCACAATAAAAAAAAAAAAAAAAACAAAAAATTACTAAACCTAATGAAGTCTCTAGAAACCAGTAACCCACACTCATTCTCAAAACTAAACCCTAGCCTACTCTCTCAGTCTCTCCTCTCAGTCTCTCACCTCTCTCCTCTCAAGCTATGAATCTACCACCTCTTAATCTCACTGCTCCGATCAAATCTCTCCTCTCAATGCTCCGATCTGCAATTCTTCAATTTGCTGGATAAAGATTCATCAGGTAAACGTTTTCGCACTCTCAATCTTTTAATTTTTTGGTATTTGTCCCTTTTTGTAGATATGTAACCCATATGTTACTCATCTGGTTTCCTTGGTTATTGTTATTAAGCTAGATTAAAAGCGAATACAGTTGTTGATTTGATTGATGATTTTTATGTTGGTTAGAGTTTAATGATGTAAGGAATCAAGTATAGTTTTTTGGGGATTAAATGTAGCTTGTAAGGAGTATCAATCGAATTTGTATTTTGCTAATTGATCTATGATGTATTAGCTTGCTAAGTAGGAGACCGCCTTTGTAATTGAATTAAATAGCTTAAATAAAACATTATGTTGCTTCTTATTTTGTAAATTTAGTTATATCTTAGTATTTAATTTCACAATGTAAGCTATTGGTCAAACTATTAGTACATTATTGTTACATTGTTTTTCGAATGTGAGTTTTGCAATCTAAGGTTTTCTTTGTGACAATTTGGTTATGTTACTTTGCCTTGGGGTTTTAGACGTGAGATTTTTTTGAATTCAGATTGGATTGACTAATTACTTGTAATTTGAGTCTTGCTTCTCAGTGGACAATGTAATCTGAAATGACCTTTTATTATGTCTGTTGAAACAAAAATATAGCAGTCTTCAAGATGTAAATGTTCGATGCTCATTTTATATGTATTCTTTTTTACCTTGATTACTATATTTCTAATAAGCTGCTACAGGGGAATGGTGAAGTGGTTGTTTCTTTTTCCTTTGTCATTATTTCTTTTCTGCTTGTTGCCTAGATTAGTTTTTTTTATAGGATTTAAGAGAGTAACATTGATGACGTGTTTCAATAATTTTTACAGTACCAAGGATTTGATGCAGTGTTGTTGGCTATAATATATATATTCTTGTAATCTTATTCGACTGTAAGAGATATAGCTGTTGTTGATCCATTAATTCATTTTAGCTTTACACTTTGAAGTGAAATGACAAATGCATTGATGTGATTTTAATTTCTTCTAGCTACTGGTGTTTTTGGATTATTATCACTTTCATATGTTTGGTTTTCTATGTTCACTGATTTGTTCATGTCTAGTGCATTGATTGTCTTCATTTAAATTTATAGGGGAGAATGGCATCAAAGAATGAGAATAATGCTAGTGTTCCCACTTCAGCTAGTAATACTCCAATTGCATTAGATGATGATGCTAGTGTTCACCGATCCTTCTGTCCTACCAATAACTAGTAGGCATACTTCAGCAGTGTGGTCCGACTTTAAGAGAAAGAGAGTTGGTGATGTGGTAAAAGTTGAGTGCAACCATTGCTCCAAGCTACTTGCTGGTGGGTCGAAAGCAAGAACTACTCATTTGAAAGATCATTTAAAAATATGTCCAAAGAGAGTATGTCAAGATCTTCGACAAACAAGAATGTTTGGTACATATAAAAAAAAAAAAAAAAAAAAAAAAAAAAAAAAAAAAAACTTGAATGATAAGAATGACATGATGACATTGGCTCCTTACGAATTCCACCAAGAAGATAGGAGAAGAGACTTGGCGGAGATTATCATTTTGCACGAGTATCTGAGCATATGGGTTTTAGAAAATATAGCAAGATACTCCAACCTGGATTTAAAGTGTCGTCTCGCAACACAACTAGAAAAGATATTATGAAAAGATATGAGCTTGAGAAGGAGAATGTTGCAACCTTGTTGAGGAAAGAAAAGGGTAAGATTGCCTTAACTACTGACATGTGGACTGCTGACAACCAGAGAAAAGCTTATATGGCGATCACCTCACATGTTATTGATAATACATGGAAGTTACAAAGTCTGATCATAAGGTATCGTTTTCTGGTTACTTAAATTATAACTTGTTTAATTTTTTGGTTGTCTTTGTATTGCTGTAGTGTGTGAGATTTAAAATGATAACATACCTTTATATTGTTGTTCCCTGGAAAAATTCATAATAATTATAAGTTATGATGATGGATGATAATAATGAGCCTGTATATCCACAATATTTATTGAATAGACCGATAATATAAGTCAATTTCATTGGTTTTGATAGGTTTTTATATTTCCCCGCCCCTTATACTTCCGAGGTTCTTGTTGATGCTTTGAAAGAAAGCATTCAATCATGGAATCTTGATCTTAGGTTGTCTTTTATAACTGTGGACAATTGTTCAACTAATGATGCAATGATGGAAATTTTGAAAGGAGTGTTTGCATATGACTCACTTTTATTGCGAGGTGATTTTTTTCATATGCGTTGTTGTGCTCACATATTAATTTTGATTGTTCAAGATGGTTTAAGTGTTGTGGTATCAAATGGTGTTCAAAGAATTAGGGATAGTGTTGTGTTTTGGACTGCAAAGTACAAAGGTTTGAACAAGTGGCTAAGCAAATAGCTCCTGAGTGTAGTAGAAAGTTAGCACTTGATTGCAAAACCCGGTGGAATTCTACTTATGAAATGCTTTCTATTGCTATTAGTTATAAAGAAGTGTTTGTTGTTTTAAGTGCTCGTAATAATTTATATTAGAATCCACCGACCCCTGAAGATTGGGAAAAAGTTGAGAAAATATGTGAACATTTGGAAGTGTTTAGTAAAACAACCCTTAATTTTTCAGGAACAAATTACCCTACGGCCAATCTTTATTTTCCTAAAATTTGTGCTTTGAGAATTGTTATTTCTGGTTGGCTTTTATCTCCTCATGATTAAGGAAAATGGCTGACATTATGTTACAGAAATATAACAAGTATTGGGCTAGTGTGAATGGTTTAATGGGAGTGGCAACAATACTAGATCCTAGATACAAAATGGCTCTTATTCGCTTTTATTTTGCAAAAAAATTTGATGAGCATGACTTTGAAATTGAGGTTGGTAGATTTTAGTGATCTTCTACGAAGATTGGTTGATGAATATGGGTCTAAGATTGGTAAAACTCAAGGTAGTAGCAGCCAACAACCTTTTGATTTGGGTAGTAATAGCAAAGCCAATGAAGAGACCTTTATGCAAGAATTTGCAGAATTTTTGCAACAAGATAAGGACACAAGTCATGAAATTTCTGAATTGGATAAGTATTTAGATGCTGCTAATGTGCCTGTAGTCCAAGATTTTGATATTCTTAATTGGTGGAAGACAAATGGAGGCACATATCCCATTCTTCAGCAAATAGCATGAGATATATTCAGCATTCCTGTTTCTACTGTTGCATCGGAGTCCGCATTTAGCACAAGTGGTTGGGTTCTTAATCCTTATCGTAGTCGGCTTTTATCGGAAGCTGTTGAAGCTTTGATGTGTACTCAAAATTGGATATGGGCTGATCTTAAAGGTAAATAGCTAAAATAACATTTTATTTAATTAATAATATTATTTTTTTTTTAATTAAGTCACATTGTATTTGCATATTGTGGAGAATTTAAGGATGATGAATATGCTAAATTAGTGGGAGAATTAGAGGAAGGATTTGAAACATGGGATATCAATTCCAGAACAAGTGGAGTTTGCACAGAATAATTCAAAGACTAATGAATTTCTTATTATGTATTTTAAATTTGTAGACTTGTAGTATTTTTAATATTTGGACTTTGGACAATTTGGAGTTACTGTTTTTTTTCAAATGTACTACTAATTTTTAGTATTTAATATGTAGTATTATAATATGTAATATTTTAATATCAAGTTTTCTGGAGATGGCTAGGAGAAGCCCAGGAGAGGTCTCTCCGATGCTTGAGAAGGCTGGAAGAAGGCCTGGAGAGGGCCCTCATGGGCTTCTCCTAGCCATCTCCAAAAAACCCCAAGTTGCTGGAGAAGGCTTGGAGAGGGCTCTCCAGCGAAGGAGAGGGCGCGGTAGCAAGGGGAAAGGCCTCTCCGAACTGGGTATGGGGCGGGGAATTGGCGGGGATTTAGCGGGTATGGGGCTGAGACAGGGATGGGGTGCGGTGGTTTTGGAGTCGGACTCGCCAGGGCGGGGATGGAGATATTTTTTGGACCTGCCGTGGGGATGGGGATGAAAATGTGAAGCGGGGATAGGGATGGGAATGCCAAAACCCGCCCCACCCCGCCCCGTTGACATCCCTAACGTTGGCTTGCAAGGACTCTAATAAGTCTATTTTATATATACTTTTATTCCCGTGGGGGGGTCATATTTGTGCTTATTTGAGCTCTACGGAGCTATTTTTATTACTAATATGCGTTTTCTAGTGTTTTTGTAGAGTTGGTATTATTTTGTAAGAATTTGCAGATTTATGTCAATTCCCGAGCTTATTGAGCCACTACGAATATATTAGAGCTTGGATCGTATTTTATGACTGTATACTTAAAATCCAAGACCGAGTTAAAGAAATTTAGTTCGGTGATCAAGGGCTCGATACGTGAGAAGGTCCAAGATTTTACAAGTTATTATTACGGACCAATCAAGGAAAGAAATTGGGCCTAAATTCACAAAGCTTGATCAGTGGGATGAGTTTTGAGCTTAGCTATCTTTCAACAGCTTTATAGTTTTAGATTAGTTAATCTTTTCAACAACTTTTGTTTTATTATCTTTAGATAGTTTTAAGTTTTCTATTTTCTACTCTTATCTTCTTAGACATTTAGTTAAGATAGGATTCTTATCTTATTTTTTTTATAAAGGAGGAGGAGGGCCGTAGAGTAGTTTGGCCGTGGTTTTTTTGGCTGTAGGTTTTTGGTTTTCTTTTTAGTTTAATTTAGTTTTAATTTTCTTTTCTATTTTTCTTTTCATATTAAGATTTATTATTTTATTTTCTTATTACTTTAATACTATTATTCTCTTTATTTTTATTATTGTTTTTTATAATGTTCATGTAGATTATTAATCTAGGGTGAGGTTGAACCCTAGACATGATTAATACTTGATTTATTCTTTTAAATTCTCAATTAATTATTTATATTGTTCATGCTTAATTGATTGTGCTTATGCCAATACTAGATTAGGGATAATTGGTATTGTTATTATTCCAATGTCTTGATCGCAACGGGAGTTGGGTTTTGACGGATTTGAATAGATCAATTAAGGATATGAAATTCTCCACGGAAGTAGGTAGAACGGATTATTAGGAAGTTAGGGTGCCGGACTTAATGTCTTTAATTTACATGATTCCACGGAAGTAGGTTTGATTGTTAATTAGGGAAGCCATTGACAACTCGGGAGAGATCTTTGGTATTTTATAGGGCGTACCTTTCCTTGTGAACGTGTAATTAATTGGTTGGGGTAGGAATATGTCTTGTATTGATTATGCTAGTGGTGATACTTAATTCTAGATGTTTTTATTATTGGTGATACTTAATTTTAGATGTTTTTATTATTTTTTATTTATGTTTGATATTTGAGTAGTCATAGTTACTTAATCCATCGTTTTATCTCTTATTTAGTTTTGTCATTGGTAAAAGTTGATTGTTAATCTGTGGGATCGAACCTACTTACCCTACTACATAATTAGGAGGTCTAGTTAGGTATTATTTTTGTTAGGTGTACGACAACCTATCAGACTCAATCTTCTCCTCCATCGAGTCAATTCTCCTTACCACTGAGTCAATTGTGGACATGAGGAGATCCTTCAGTTGGGCCATATCTGCCCTAATATCTCCAGCCACCTGACTGACCAAAGATTGAGTTTCTACCTTCGCCTCTTCTGTCCCGGACTCAAGGTCCTTAACCCTTGCCTCAACGTCGTTGTACTGCTCGTTGAGGTCATTAATGTTGTCTCGTTGATCTGAGATGGCTTGAACTACGCTAGCCACCTTCTCCTCAAGCACGGTAATGTGACTAGCCTTCTTGTTGGGATTTCCTTCCTCCACACCAGAAACAGGAACATCCTCCTTTGTTTGTGCCATTCTCCTGACTCCGCACTTAACTTCTAACAACAGCTAGTTCCCAAGCGCAAAAGATCGCCCTTACGATCGACGTTGCTCTGATACCACTTGTCACGTGCTGACTATTTTCCCTAAGTCCTTTGCACGGGGCCTACTAGAGTCACCACCCGTTAGACTACTAGTCAAGGCTCCCCGAGTCATAGCAAGGCTAAGAGTTGATGTTGTAGGTTAAGTGTGGTTTGTTTGAAAAGCACAAGTGAGAATAAGAGAGAGAGTTTTAGAAAGGATGCTTTTATAAATGCTTGAAAAAGTACAAGTGTTTTTAAACATAACAAGAATGGGTGGGAGGTTTCCTATTTATAGGCTCCTTCCCTTATCTAGAATGTTCTATCCTAGATAATTTTTAACCTCCTCAAATGGAGGGTTCTAGAAAGCCCTTTACAATTCTGAGTACATACAACTTATTTACAATAATCTAGAAGCATCTACAAAGGTCTAGCTTCTAAAGTATGTACAGGTTATCCCTAGAGTGTTCTAGAGACTTCCGGGTGCATCTTGAGCTCTCCCGTACATTCTGGATAGTTGTGGGCCCCATCTTCCAAATCTGATTGCACCATCATTCTTATTGGGCCCAAAAACGGTGGGCCACCAAGTTTGGACTCATTTGGAGTCCATTTGACCCAGCCCATGGCCCATTATTATGTTACTGTCATGGGCGTGTTCACTCATTATACTGGCGGCCTGCTATATAAAGCTCTATACGAGGAAGGTGTTCTAGCCTAGCCAGCCATGCACCAACGGCAATCCCATAGGTCATGATTATCGCTTGCTGCCTTGTGACCCTAGTGAGGGGTGGGGTTGTGTGGGTCGTGACAGTGGGATGCAGAGTATTATACGTGAGTCAGATTGTCAGCTTCTTATTAATCGACTCTCGAGGGGTGCCTTGTTTTCATAGATCTAGATTCATTCCTTGGGGATATTTTACATGCTTGCAATTCTTTTGTGTCGGTTAGTTGGTCTCATGTAAAAAGAGAGGGCAATTATGTTGCTCATCATCTTGCTAGGCTCATTCCTTTTGGTACCGAACAAGTGTGGGATAATCATTGTCTACATGAAGTTTCGCCATATGTCACTATGGATGCTTTATCCTTGGATTAATTTTAATTTAAGAGAGTCGTTTTCCTAAAAAAAAAAATTGTTAATTATAACCTTTGCAATGTAACTTTATGTTAATTATAACCCGTGCAATGTACTTATATACCCCATATGTCCCCTTTTTGTTGGCATGTTTTAACCGACACAATGTTTTATAACATACTTTGACCGGCACAATGTTTTATACAAAATTCAATTGACTTATTTTTTATGACAATTAATAATCAAGGTTTTTTTTATTTTTATTTTATTTTATAGTTATTAAATTGTAGTGTTATTATTATAAATAAATCAACAATATATTATAAAAGCTAAAGTGTCAATCTTGATTAGAGCAAAAAAAACTTTCAAAGAAAAAATACGATGTACAATAATACGGAGTATGGGAGTATATTATTCTAATATATTGCCTTATACAGTATATGTTTGTTTATTATTGAAAAATATCTGTTATAAAATACGGAGTATATGAAAGATATGTTAAAATTATCATTGAATGAATGCATATAGAATATGCTTTGTATAAGGTAATATATTAGAATAATATACTCCCATACTCCGTATTATTGTATATCGTATTTATAGTTCCAAATTGAAAGTTTAATGTTATAGTATATATAAATTAATATCCATGAAGATTGATTGATTGATAGAATATCCAGAGATGACAAGGATTTCTCAATAAAGACCCTGCTCCTAGTCAAAAGATACCTATGTCACCAACCAATCAACTTCCAAGTTCCAACTTCACCTAACTTTCGCAACTAAGGATTACCTAATCCTTTAAAACTGGAACTGCTAGAAGCAATGTTGCTTCATTCCCTTGTTTCCAATTTTCACGATGAAGATTAACTGAAACAATTGCCTGCCCGAAATTTTTCAATCAACACCCATTGCATTGATTTAAATTCACATCTTCTACGCAGTACCAAGTGTTGATATCATCCAGAATAATTCGGTTTCTCCCACCAAACCGTGTACGAGTAGAATTCAACAACTAAGTATTTCTTTAGCTCCATAATAGTTTAATCAAGTATTTGCCTCTAATCTCATTGGTAGACTCTACCGGACTACTGGATTTTGCTATCGCATCTATACTTGAACAAACACATAGCCGAACAAAAGCTTTACGCTTTGTTTGGATAACAAAGAAGGAAAGAAAGGAAGGGGAGGGAAAAAGGAGGAAAGGAAGGGAAAAGAAAGGGAGGGGGAGGTGAGCTCCATTTTCCCTCCAAATCTCTCCAGTTTTGGAGGGATTATGCTTATTAAAGAGAGAGGGAAAATGGATCCTTCCCTCTCCTTCCCCTTCCTTCCCCCAATCCTTTACCCAAACAAGAGAACATGTCTCCTTCCCTTTCTCTTCTTTTCTTTTCCTTCCATTTCTTTCTATCCAAACTTAATGACAATGATATGACTTTTGACAATCTTATACTTAATACAAGGATTAACCGTCCTGAAATTTCACAAAAGAGCGCAGAGAAGGACATACAGGAAGGGGAGAAAGTGAAAGAAATCAAAACCAAAAAGATAGTATGTTACACTCGTATAAAGGTGTTACTGATATGAAACATTGGGGAACCTGAAAGAGGTTGGGGAGGGGGGAAGGAGATCACTTCCTAAACACTCTTTCCAGTAGAGTACCTCTCCCTACATCCTATGTAAAAGTTAAGGCTGAGAACCAACTTTCTCCAGCAAATACCATAAAAACTGGAAGCAGCGGAGAGAGGATTTCAGTTGCATAACACAGCACGTTCAAAATCAGACTTCATCTTGGTCCTTGAAGCTCTGCATCTCTTACTCCTCATGAAAGAAAGGGTCACCCACAGTTCAGTGACCTTCATTCTCTTTCTTTTTGGTGTTGCGCTTTCCAGTTCTTTTCTCTCCACGCTTCCGTGTGGAACTGCGTTCTGATTTTGCAGGGGCAGTCGGGGCAGCAGGCATATGTTGACCATTAACCAAACCAGGGAAACCAACAGCAGGGATTCTGTCAAACCAGCATACAAAAGGTGAGGGGAGATAGAAAACCAGGAATGCCAAAACAAGGACAGAAAGTAATCAAACAATTTCTAAAATGATATGACACATGCTCAAGCAAGGACAAAAGAAGTGAAGAGTATAAACGGTCAGTGCTGCAGAAACATGGAGTAAAAGGATCAGATGCAAGGGTCAACCTAATTTCACATATCTGTTACGGAGTACAAATGTATGGATTTTTTCAGCGTCTTTCCATGCAATTATGCAGCCAAAAAAGGGAAGAACGGGAAAAAAAGAATGTTAAGTTGAGCATTGTAGGTTAACTCAATGGGGAAGAAGAATGTCAAGATGAGCACAGTAGGTTAACTGAATTTCAATTATCCCAGTTGGTACATCAAAAAAGTCAGGGATAAACCTTCACAGTAAAGTACTCAATTAGAGATAACACTTTCGAATCACGACAAGCATACCAATGACAATGCTTGAATGATGATCATATTATAAAAAATACAAGGGGAGCGAACTGCAGGAACGGGATTTGAACAGACATATATAAACACAGGACCAGGCAAGATGAGAAATTCATACCCAACAAGAGCACAGCAGACTCCGGAATGGCCATGGACGCACCATACGCACTGCCCAAGGAAATACGCAACATCTGATTCTCGGCATAACAACACTGAAGCAACCTCCCCAATCTCCTACACTCCGCTTCCATATAGCGACTCTTTATCTCCAAATCCTTGACATACATCTTTTTTCCTTTCTCTTGATCTCATCGCGGCATCTCTATTTCTCAATTGCCTGAACAACAATCATCTCTCATTATTACACAATCTTAACAAACAATTCAAGGAACCACATACAAAAACACATGCCACAGCCAATTCAATAAATATCCAATTCTTGTGTCATGCTTATGCAACTTATACAAATCAACTAGGTCCGGAATTAATTGTCACATTAGTATTTCAAATTACACTATCAATTTCACTATGAATACATAAACAAATTAAAAAAACGGGATAAGTCTACACTTTTACATAACTCAGACTGAGCAACCGCAAACTAACATACATGACCAAATTTCCAAAGAAAAAGCCAGCATTTAAATAAGTCCAGATTCAATGTACATTACTAATTATTATTAAAC
>NW_018742482.1:0-26053 GCF_001683475.1 Chenopodium quinoa
ACAGTCAAACAAAGTTATTTTGACTTAAATGAAAGTCAAATACATTCTACAAAGCTAATTGAATCAAATGAAAGTCAAACACATTCAAACAAAGTTTTTTGAAATCAAATGAAAGTCAAATACGTTCTACAAAGCTAATTGTATCAAATGAAAGTCAAACGTAATCAAATAAAGCTATTTGAGTCAAATGAAAGTCAAACACATTCAATCAAAGTTGTTTAAATTAAATGAAAGTGAAATGTATTCTACAAAGCTAATTGAATCAAATGAAAGTTGAACGCATTCAAACAATGCTATTTGAATCAAATAAAATTCAAATACATTCAACAAAGCTAATTGAATCAAGTGAAAGTCAAACACATTCAAACAAAGCTATTTGAATCAAATGAAAGTCAAGCACATTCAAACAAAGCTATTTGAATCAAATGAGAGTCAAATACATTCAAACAAAGCTAATAAAATCAAATAAAATTTTAATACATTCTACAAAGCTAATTGAATTAAATTAAAGTCAAACACATTCAAACAAAGCTAATCGAATCAAATGAAAGTCAAACACATTCAAACAAAGATTTCGAATCAAATGAAAGTCAAATACATTCTACAAAGCTAATTGAATCAAATGAAAGTCAAACACATTCAAATAAAGCTATTTGAATCAAATGAAAGTCAAATACATTCTACAAAGCTAATTGAATCAAATGAAAGTCAAAAACATTCAAACAAAGCTATTTGAATCAAATGAGAGTTAAATAAATTGAAATAAAGCTAATTAAATCAAAAAAAAGTAAAATACATTCTACAAAGCTAATTGAATCAAATGAAAGTCAAACACATTCAAACAAAGCCTTTTAAATCAAATGAAAGTCAAACACATTCAAACAAAGCTTTTAATTTTAAAGAAAGTCAAACACATTCAAACAAAGCTATATAAATCAAATGAAAGTGAAATGCATTCTACAAAGCAAATTGAATTAAATGAAATTCAAACACATTCAAACAAAGCTATTAGAATCAAATGACAGTCAAATACATTCTACAAAGCTAATTGAACCAATTGAAAGTCAAACACATTCAAACAAAGCTAATTGAATCAAATGAAAGTCAAACACATTCAAAACAAAGCTATTTTAATTAAATGAATGTCAAACACATTCAAACAAAGCTATTTTAATTAATTAAATGAATTCAAATACATTCTACAAAGCTAATTGAATCAAATGAAAGTCAAACACATTCAAACAAAGTTATTTGAAGAAAATGAAAGTCAAATACATTCTACAAAGCAAATTGAAACAAATGAAAGTCAAACACGGTCAAACAAAGGTATTTGACTCAAATGAAAGTCAAATACATTCTACAAAGCTAATTGAATCAAATGAAAGTCAAACACATTCAAACAAAGCTAATTGAATCAGATGAAAGTCAAGCACATTCAAAACAAAGCTAATTTAATTAAATGAATGTCAAATCCATTCTACAAAGCTAATTGAATCAAATGAAAGTCAAACACATCCAAACAAAGCTATTTAAAGAAAATGAAAGTCAAATACATTCTACAAAGCAAATTGAAAAAAATGAAAGTCAAACACGGTCAAACAAAGGTATTTAACTCAAATGAAAGTCCAATACATTCTACAAATCTAATTGAATCAAATGAAAGTCAACCACATTCAAACAAAGCTATTTGAATCAAATGAAAGTCAAATACATTCTACAAAGCTAATTGAATCAATTGAAAGTCAAATACATTCTACTAAGCTGATGGAATCAAATGAAAGTCAAACACATTCAAACAAAGCTATTTGAATCAAATGAAAGTTAAATACGTTCTACAAAGATTTTAATTAAATGAATGTCAAATACATTCTACGAAGGTAATTGAAATAAATGAAAGTCAAACACATTCAAACAAAGCTATTTAAAGAAAATGAAAGTCAAATACATTCTACAAAGCAAATTGAAAAAAATGAAAGTCAAACACAATCAAAAAAGGTATTTGACTCAAATGAAAGTCAAATACATTCTACAAAGCTAATTGAATCAAATGAAAGTCAACCACATTCAAACAAAGCTATTTGAATCAAATGAAAGTCAAATACATTCTACAAAGCTAATTGAATCAATTGAAAGTCAAATACATTCTACAAAGCTGATGGAATCAAATGAAAGTCAAACACATTCAAACAAAGCTATTTGAATCAAATGAAAGTTAAATACGTTCTACAAAGCTAATTGCATCAAATGAAATTCAAACGCAATCAAATAAAGCTATTTGAGTCAAATGAAAGTCAAACACATTCAAACAAAGTTGTTTAAATTAAATGAAAGTGAAATGTATTCTACAAAGCTAATTGAATCAAATGAAAGTCAAACACATTCAAACAAAGCTATTTGAATCAAATGAGAGTCAAATACATTCTACAAAGCTAATTGAATATAATGAAAGTCAAACACATTCAAACAAAGCTATTTGAATCAAATGAAAGTCAAAACACATTCAAACAAACCTATTTTAATCAAATGAGAGTCAAATACATTCAAACAAAGCTAATTAAATTAAATAAAAGCCTAATACATTCTACAAGCTAATAGAATTAAATTAAAGTCAAACACATTCAAACAAAGCTAATTGAATCAAATGAAAGTCAAACACATTCAAACAAAGATTTCAAATCAAATGAGTCAAATACATTCTACAAAGCTAACAGAATCAAATGAAAGTCAAACACATTCAAATAAAGCTATTTGAATCAAATGAAATTCAAATACATTCTACAAAGCTAATTGAATCAATTGAAAGTTAAACGCATTCAAACAAAGCTATTTGAATCAAATGAGAGTCAAATACATTCTACAAAGCTAATTGAATCAAATGATAATCAAACACATTCAAACAAAGCTAATTGAATCAAATGAAAGTCAAACACATTCAAACAAATCTAATTGAATAAAATGAAAGTCAAGCATATTCAAACAAAGCTATTTTAATCAAATGAAAGTCAAATACATTCTAAAAAGCTAATTGAATAAAATGAAAGTCAAACACATTCAAACAAAGCTATTTAAATTAAATGAAAGTCAAATACATTCTACAAAGCTAATTGAATCAAATGAAAGTCAAACACATTCAAACAAAGCTTATTTGAATCAATTGAAAGTCAAAGATATTCTACAAAGCTGATAGAATCTAATGAAAGTCAAACACATTCAAACAAAGCTATTTGAATCAAATGAAAGTCAAACACATTCAAACAAACCTATTTTAATCAAATGAGAGTCAAATACATTCAAACAAAGCTAATAAAATCAAATAAATTTTAATACATTCTACTAAGCTAATTGAATTAAATTAAAGTCAAACACATTCAAACAAAGCTAATCGAATCAAATGAAAGTCAAACACATTCAAACAAAGATTTCGAATCAAATGAAAGTCAAATACATTCTACAAAGCTAATTGAATCAAATGAAAGTCAAACACATTCAAATAAAGCTATTTGAATCAAATGAAAGTCAAATACATTCTACAAAAGCTAATTGAATCAAATGAAAGTCAAAAAAACATTCAAACAAAGCTATTTGAATCAAATGAGAGTTAAATAAATTGAAATAAAGCTAATTAAATCAAAAAAAAGTAAAATACATTCTACAAAGCTAATTGAATCAAATGAAAGTCAAACACATTCAAACAAAGCCTTTTAAATCAAATGAAAGTCAAACACATTCAAACAAAGCTTTTTAATTTAAAAGAAAGTCAAACACATTCAAACAAAGCTATATAAATCAAATGAAAGTGAAATGCATTCTACAAAGCAAATTGAATTAAATGAAATTCAAACACATTCAAACAAAGCTATTAGAATCAAATGACAGTCAAATACATTCTACAAAGCTAATTGAACCAATTGAAAGTCAAACACATTCAAACAAAGCTAATTGAATCAAATGAAAGTCAAACACATTCAAACAAAGCTATTTTAATTAAATGAATGTCAAACACATTCAAACAAAGCTATTTTAATTAAATGAATGTCAAATACATTCTACAAAGCTAATTGAATCAAATGAAAGTCAAACACATTCAAACAAAGTTATTTGAAGAAAATGAAAGTCAAATACATTCTACAAAGCAAATTGAAACAAATGAAAGTCAAACACGGTCAAACAAAGGTATTTGACTCAAATGAAAGTCAAATACATTCTACAAAGCTAATTGAATCAAATGAAAGTCAAAACACATTCAAACAAAGCTAATTGAATCAGATGAAAGTCAAGCACATTCAAACAAAGCTAATTTAATTAAATGAATGTCAAATCCATTCTACAAAGCTAATTGAATCAAATGAAAGTCAAACACATCCAAACAAAGCTATTTAAAGAAAATGAAAGTCAAATACATTCTACAAAGCAAATTGAAAAAAAATGAAAGTCAAACACGGTCAAACAAAGGTATTTAACTCAAATGAAAGTCCAATACATTCTACAAATCTAATTGAATCAAATGAAAGTCAACCACATTCAAACAAAGCTATTTGAATCAAATGAAAGTCAAATACATTCTACAAAAGCTAATTGAATCAATTGAAAGTCAAATACATTCTACTAAGCTGATGGAATCAAATGAAAGTCAAACACATTCAAACAAAGCTATTTGAATCAAATGAAAGTTAAATACGTTCTACAAAGATATTTTAATTAAATGAATGTCAAATACATTCTACGAAGGTAATTGAAATAAATGAAAGTCAAACACATTCAAACAAAGCTATTTAAAGAAAATGAAAGTCAAATACATTCTACAAAGCAAATTGAAAAAAAATGAAAGTCAAACACAATCAAACAAAGGTATTTGACTCAAATGAAAGTCAAATACATTCTACAAAGCTAATTGAATCTAATGAAAGTCAACCACATTCAAACAAAGCTATTTGAATCAAATGAAAGTCAAATACATTCTACAAAGCTAATTGAATCAATTGAAAGTCAAATACATTCTACAAAGCTGATGGAATCAAATGAAAGTCAAACACATTCAAACAAAGCTATTTGAATCAAATGAAAGTTAAAGACGTTCTACAAAGCTAATTGCATCAAATGAAATTCAAACGCAATCAAATAAAGCTATTTGAGTCAAATGAAAGTCAAACACATTCAAACAAAGTTGTTTAAATTAAATGAAAGTGAAATGTATTCTACAAAGCTAATTGAATCAAATGAAAGTCAAAACACATTCAAACAAAGCTATTTGAATCAAATGAGAGTCAAATAAATTCTACAAAGCTAATTGAATATAATGAAAGTCAAACACATTCAAACAAAGCTATTTGAATCAAATGAAAGTCAAACACATTCAAACAAACCTATTTTAATCAAATGAGAGTCAAATACATTCAAACAAAGCTAATTAAATTAAATAAAAGCCTAATACATTCTACAAAGCTAATAGAATTAAATTAAAGTCAAACACATTCAAACAAAGCTAATTGAATCAAATGAAAGTCAAACACATTCAAACAAAGATTTCAAATCAAATGAGTCAAATACATTCTACAAAGCTAACAGAATCAAATGAAAGTCAAACACATTCAAATAAAGCTATTTGAATCAAATGAAATTCAAATACATTCTACAAAGCTAATTGAATCAATTGAAAGTTAAACGCATTCAAACAAAGCTATTTGAATCAAATGAGAGTCAAATACATTCTACAAAGCTAATTGAATCAAATGATAGTCAAACACATTCAAACAAAGCTAATTGAATCAAATGAAAGTCAAACACATTCAAAACAAATCTAATTGAATAAAATGAAAGTCAAGCACATTCAAACAAAGCTATTTTAATCAAATGAAAGTCAAATACATTCTAAAAAGCTAATTGAATAAAATGAAAGTCAAACACATTCAAACAAAGCTATTTAAATTAAATGAAAGTCAAATACATTCTACAAAGCTAATTGAATCAAATGAAAGTCAAACACATTCAAACAAAGCTATTTGAATCAATTGAAAGTCAAAGATATTCTACAAAGCTGATAGAATCTAATGAAAGTCAAACACATTCAAACAAAGCTATTTGAATCAAATGAAATTAAAATACATTCAACAAAGCTAATTGAATCAAATGAAAGTCAAACACATTCAAACAAAGCTATTTGAATCAAATGAAAGTCAAACACATTCAAACAAAGCTATTTGAATCAAATGAGAGTCAAATACATTCAAATAAAGCTAGTTAAATCAAATAAAAGTCTAATACATTTTACAACGCTAATTGAATTAAATTAAAGTCAAACACATTCAAACAAAGTT
Organism: Chenopodium quinoa; assembly: GCF_001683475.1. Classification (NCBI taxonomy): domain Eukaryota; kingdom Viridiplantae; phylum Streptophyta; class Magnoliopsida; order Caryophyllales; family Amaranthaceae; genus Chenopodium; species Chenopodium quinoa. Next base: position 6,315 of record NW_018742482.1, read on the forward strand.
AATTGAATCAAATGAAAGTCAAACACATTCAAACAAAGATTTCAAAATCAAATGAAAGTCAAATATATTCTACAATGCTAATTGAATCAAATGAAAGTCAAACACATTCAAATAAAGCTATTTGAATCAAATGAAATTCAAATACATTCTACAAAGCTAATTGAATCAAATGAAAGTCAAACACATGCAAACAAGGCTATTTGAATCAGATGAGAGTCAAATAAATTCAAACAAAGCTAATTAAATCAAATACAAGTAAAATACATTCTACAAAGCTAATTGAATCAAATGAAAGTCAAACACATTCAAACAAAGCCTTTTAAATCAAATGAAAGTCAAACACATTCAAAAAAAGCTTTTTCATTAAATGAAAGTCAAAATACATTCAAACAAAGCTGTATTAATCAAATGAAAGTAAAAATGCATTCTACAAAGCAAATTGAATTAAATTAAATTCAAACACATTCAAACAAAGCTATTTGAATCAAATGACAGTCAAATACATTCCACAAAGCTAATTGAATCAATTCAAAGTCAAACACATTCAAATAAAGCTATTTGAATCAAATGAAAGTCAAATACATTCTACAAAGCTAATTGAATCAAATGAAAGTCAAACACATTCAAACAAAGCTAGTTGAATCAAATGAAAGTCAAACACATTCAAACAAAGCTATTTTAATTAAATGAATGTCAAATACGTTCTACAAAGCTAATTGTATCAAATGAAAGTCAAACGCAATCAAATAAAGCTATTTGAGTCAAATGAAAGTCAAACACATTCAAACAAAGCTAATTGAATCAGATGAAAGTCAAGCACATTCAAACAAAGCTATTTGAATTAAATGAAATTCAAATACATTCAACAAAGCAAATTAAATCAAATGAAAGTCAAACACATTCAAACAAAGCTATTTGAATCAAATGAAAGTCAAACACATTCAAACAAAGCTATTTAAATAAAATGAGAGTCAAATACATTCAATCAAAGCTAATTAAATCAAATAAAAGTAAAATACATTCTAAAAAGCTAATTGAATCAAATGAAAGTCAAACACATTCAAACAAAGCCTTTTAAATCAAATGAAAGTCAAATACATTCAAACAAAGCTATATTAATCAAATGAAAGTGAAATGCATTCTACAAAGCAAATTGAATTAAATAAAGTTCAAACACATTCAAACAAAGCTATTTGAATCAAATGATAGTCAAATACATTCTACAAAGCTAATTAAATCAATTGAAAGTCAAACACATTCAAATAAAGCTATTTAATTCAAATGAAAGTCAAATACATTCTACAAAGCTAATTGAATCAAATGAAAGTCAAACACATTCAAACAAAGCTAATTGAATCAAATGAAAGTCAAACACATTCAAACAAAGTGATTTTAATTAAATGAATGTCAAATACATTCTACAAAGCTAATTGAATCAAATGAAAATCAAACACATTCAAACAAAGCTATTTGAAGCAAATGAAAGTCAAATACATTCTACAAAGAAAATTGAAACAAATGAAAGTCAAACACAGTCAAACAAAGTTATTTGACTTAAATGAAAGTCAAATACATTCTACAAAGCTAATTGAATCAAATGAAAGTCAAATACATTCAAACAAAGTTTTTTGAATCAAATGAAAGTCAAATACGTTCTACAAAGCTAATTGTATCAAATGAAAGTCAAACGTAATCAAATAAAGCTATTTGAGTTAAATGAAAGTGAAACACGTTCAATCAAAGTTGTTTAAATTAAATGAAAGTGAAATGTATTCTACAAAGCTAATTGAATCAAATGAAAGTTGAACGCATTCAAATAATGCTATTTGAATCAAATAAAATTCAAATACATTCAACAAAGCTAATTGAATCAAGTGAAAGTCAAACACATTCAAACAAAGCTATTTGAATCAAATGAAAGTCAAGCACATTCAAACAAAGCTATTTGAATCAAACAAAGCTAATTAAATCAAATAAAATTTTAATACATTCTACAAAGCTAATTGAATTAAATTAAAGTCAAACACATTCAAACAAAGCTAATCGAATCAAATGAAAGTCAAACACATTCAAACAAAGATTTCGAATCAAATGAAAGTGAAATACATTCTACAAAGCTAATTGAATCAAATGAAAGTCAAACACATTCTAATAAAGCTATTTGAATCAAATGAAAGTCAAATACATTCTACAAAGCAAATTGAATCAAATGAAAGTCAAAAACATTCAAACAAAGCTATTTGAATCAAATGGGAGTCAAATAAATTGAAATAAAGCTAATTAAATCAAATAAAAGTAAAATACATTCTACAAAGCTAATTGAATCAAATGAAAGTCAAACACATTCAAACAAAGCCTTTTAAATCAAATGAAAGTCAAACACATTCAAACAAAGCTTTTTAATTTAAAAGAAAGTCAAACACATTCAAACAAAGCTATATAAATCAAATGAAAGTGAAATGCATTCTACAAAGCAAATTAAATTAAATGAAATTCAAACACATTCAAACAAAGCTATTAGAATCAAATCACAGTCAAATACATTCTACAAAGCTAATTGAATCAATTGAAAGTCAAACACATTCAAACAAAGCTAATTGAATCAAATGAAAGTCAAACACATTCAAACAAAGCTATTTTAATTAAATGAATGTCAAACACATTCAAACAAAGCTATTTTAATTAAGTGAATGTCAAATACATTCTACAAAGATAATTGAATTAAATGAAAGTCAAACACGTTCAAACAAAGCTATTTGAAGAAAATGAAAGTCAAATACATTCTACTAAGCAAATTGATACAAATGAAAGTCAAATACGGTCAAACAAAGGTATTTGACTCAAATGAAAGTCAAATACATTCTACAAAGCTAATTGAATCAAATGAAAGTCAAACACATTCAAACAAAGCTAATTGAATCAGATGAAAGTCAAGCACATTCAAACAAAGCTATTTGAATCAGATGAAATTCAAATACATTCAACAAAGCAAATTGAATCAAATGAAAGTCAAATACATTCAAACAAAGCTATTTGAATCAAATGAAAGTCAAACACATTCAAACAAAGCTATTTGAATCAAATGAGAGTCAAATACATTCAAACAAAGCTAATTAAATCAAATAAAAGTCTAATACAGTTTACAAAGCTAATTGAATTAAATTAAAGTCAAACACATTCAAACAAAGCTAATTGAATCAAATGAAAGTCAAACACATTCAAACAAAGATTTCGAATCAAATGAAATTCAAATACATTCTACAAAGCTAATTGAATCAAATGAAAGTCAAACACATTCAAATAAAGCTATTTGAATCAAATGAAAGTCAAATACATTCTACAAAGCTAATTGAATCAAATGAAAGTCAAACACATTCAAACAAAGCTAATTGAATCAAATGAAAGTCAAACACATTCAAACAAAGATTTCGAATCAAATGAAATTCAAATACATTCTACAAAGCTAATTGAATCAAATGAAAGTCAAACACATTCAAATAAAGCTATTTGAATCAAATGAAAGTCAAATACATTCTACAAAGGTAATTGAATCAAATGAAAGTCAAACACATTCAAACAAAGCTAATTGAATCAAATGAAAGTCAAACACATTCAAACAAAGATTTCGAATCAAATGAAAGTTAAATAAATTCTACAAAGCTAATTGAATCAAATGAAAGTCAAACACATTCAAATAAAGCTATTTGAATCAAATGAAAGTCAAATACATTCTACAAAGCTAATTGAATCAAATGAAAGTCAAAAACATTCAAACAAAGCTATTTGAATCAAATGAGAGTCAAATAAATTCAAACAAAGCTAATTAAATCAAATAAAAGTAAAATACATTCTACAAAGCTAATTGAATCAAATGAAAGTCAAACACATTCAAACAAAGCCTTTTAAATCAAATGAAAATCAAACACATTCGAACAAAGCTTTTTAATTTAAGTGAAAGTCAAACACATTCAAATAAGTGAAATGCATTCTACAAAGCAAAATGAATTAAATAAAATTCAAACACGTTCAAACAAAGCTAATTGAATCAAATGAAAGTCAAGCACATTCAAACAAAGCTATTTGAATCAAATGAAATACAAATACATTCAACAAAGCAAATTGAATCAAAAGAAAGTCAAACACATTCAAACAAAGCTATTTGAATCAAATGAAAGTCAAACACATTCAAACAAAGCTATTTGAATCAAATGAGAGTCAAATACATTCAAACAAAGCTAATTAAATAAAATAAAAGTCTAATACATTCTACAAAGCTAATTGAATTAAATTAAAGTCAAACACATTCAAACAAAGCTAATTGAATCAAATGAAAGTCAAACACATTCAAACAAAGATTTCGAATCAAATGAAAGTCAAATACATTCTACAAAAATAATTGAATGAAATGAAAGTCAAACACATTCAAATAAAGCTATTTGAATCAAATGAAAGTCAAATACATTCTACAAAGCTAATTGAATCAAATGAAAGTCAAAAACATTCAAACAAAGCTATTTGAATCAAATGAGAGTCAAATAAATTCAAACAAAGCTAATTAAATCAAATAAAAGTAAAATACATTCTACAAAGCTAATTGAATCAAATGAAAGTCAAACACATTCAAACAAAGCCTTTTAAATCAAATGAAAGTTAAACACATTCGAACAAAGCTTTTTAATTTAAGTGAAAGTCAAACACATTCAAATAAGTGAAATGCATTCTACAAAGCAAATTGAATTAAATAAAATTCAAACACATTCAAACAAAGCTATTTGAATCAAATGAAATACAAACACATTCAACAAAGCAAATTGAATCAAATGAAAGTCAAGCACATTACAACAAAGCTATTTGAATCAAATGAAATACAAATACATTCAACAAAGCAAATTGAATCAAATGAAAGTCAAACCCATTCAAACAAAGTTATTTGAATCAAATGAAAGTCAAACACATTCAAACAAAGCTATTTGAATCAAATGAGAGTCAAATACATTCAAACAAAGCTAATTAAATAAAATAAAAGTCTAATACATTCTACAAAGCTAATTGAATTAAATTAAAGTCAAACACATTCAAACAAAGCTAATTGAATCAAATGAAAGTCAAACACATTCAAACAAAGATTTCGAATCAAATGAAAGTCAAATACATTCTACAAAGCTAATTGAATCAAATGAAAGTCAAACACATTCAAATAAAGCTATTTGAATCAAATGAAAGTCAAATACATTCTACAAAGCTAATTGAATCAAATGAAAGTCAAAAACATTCAAACAAAGCTATTTGAATCAAATGAGAGTCAAATAAATTCAAACAAAGCTAATTAAATCAAATAAAAGTAAAATACATTCTACAAAGCTAATTGAATCAAATGAAAGTCAAACACATTCATACAAAGCCTTTTAAATCAAATGAAAGTCAAACACATTCAAACAAAGCTTTTTAATTTAAGTGAAAGTCAAACACATTCAAATAAGTGAAATGCATTCTACAAAGCAAATTGAATTAAATAAAATTCAAACACATTCAAACAAAGCTATTTGAATCAAATGACAGTCAAATACATTCTACAAAGCTAATTAAATCAATTGAAAGTCAAACACATTCAAATAAAGCTATTTGAATCAAATGAAAGTCAAATACATTCTACAAAGCTAATTGAATCAAATGAAAGTCAAACACATTCAAACAAAGCTAATTGAATCAAATGAAAGTCAAACACATTCAAACAAAGTTATTTTAATTAAATGAATGTCAAATACATTCTACAAAGCTAATTGAATCAAATGAAAGTCAAGCACATTCAAACAAAGCTATTTGAATCAAATGAAATTCAAATACATTCAACAAAGCTAATTGAATCAAATGAAAGTCAAACACATTCAAACATAGCTATTTGAATCAAATGAAAGTCAAGCACATTCAAACAAAGCTATTTGAATCAAATGAGAGTCAAATACATTCAAACAAAGCTAATTAAATCAAATAAAAGTTTAATACATTCTAGAAAGCTAATTGAATTAAGTTAAAGTCAAACACATTCAAACAAAGCTAATTGAATCAAATGAAAGTCAAACACATTCAAACAAAGATTTCGAATCAAATGAAAGTGAAACACATTCAAACAAAGCTAATTGAATCAAATGAAATTCAAACACATTCAAATAAAGCTATTTGAATCAAATGAAAGTCAAATACATTCTACAAAGCTAATTGAATCAAATGAAAGTCAAAAACATTCAAACAAAGCTATTTGAATCAAATGAGAGTCAAATAAATTCAAATAAAGCTAATTAAATCAAATAAAAGTAAAATACATTCTACAAAGCTAATTGTACCAAATGAAAGTCAAACGCAATCAAATAAAGCTATTTGAGTCAAATGAAAGTCAAACACATTCAAACAACGTTGTTTAAATTAAATGAAAGTGAAATGTATTCTACAAAGCTAATTGAATCAAATGAAAGTTAAACGCATTCAAACAAAGCTATTTGAATCAAATGAAAGTCAAATACATTCAACCAAGCTAATTGAATCAAATGAAAGTCAAACACATTCAAACAGAGCTATTTGAATCAAATGAGAGTCAAATACATTCAAACAAAGCTAATTAAATCAAATAAAAGTCTAATACATTCTACAACGCTAATTGAATTAAATTAAAGTCAAACACATTCAAACAAAGCTAATTGAATCAAACGAAAGTCAAACACATTCAAACAAAGATTTCAAATCAAATGAAAGTCAAATACATTCTACAATGCTAATTGAATCAAATGAAAGTCAAACACATTCAAATAAAGCTATTTGAATCAAATGAAAGTCAAATACATTCTACAAAGCTAATTGAATCAAATGAAAGTCAAACACATTCAAACAAAGCTATTTGAATCAAATGAGAGTCAAATAAATTCAAATAAAGCTAATTAAATCAAATAAAAGTAAAATACATTCTTAAAAGCTAATTGAATCAAATAAAAGTCAAAAACATTCAAACAAAGCTATTTGAATCAAATGAGAGTCAAATAAATTCAAATAAAGCTAATTAAATCAAATAAAAGTAAAATACATTCTACAAAGCTAATTGTACCAAATGAAAGTCAAACGCAATCAAATAAAGCTATTTGAGTCAAATGAAAGTCAAACACATTCAAACAACGTTGTTTAAATTAAATGAAAGTGAAATGTATTCTACAAAGCTAATTGAATCAAATGAAAGTTAAACGCATTCAAACAAAGCTATTTGAATCAAATGAAAGTCAAATACATTCAACCAAGCTAATTGAATCAAATGAAAGTCAAACACATTCAAACAAAGCTAATTGAATCAGATGAAAGTCAAGCACATTCAAACAAAGCTATTTTAAGCAAATGAAAGTCAAATACATTCTACAAAGCTAATTGAATCAAATGAAAGTCAAACACATTCAAAAAAAGCTATTTGAATCAAATGAAAGTCAAACACATTCAAACAGAGCTATTTGAATCAAATGAGAGTCAAATACATTCAAACAAAGCTAATTAAATCAAATAAAAGTCTAATACATTCTACAACGCTAATTGAATTAAATTAAAGTCAAACACATTCAAACAAAGCTAATTGAATCAAACGAAAGTCAAACACATTCAAACAAAGATTTCAAATCAAATGAAAGTCAAATACATTCTACAATGCTAATTGAATCAAATGAAAGTCAAACACATTCAAATAAAGCTATTTGAATCAAATGAAAGTCAAATACATTCTACAAAGCTAATTGAATCAAATGAAAGTCAAACACATTCAAACAAAGCTATTTGAATCAAATGAGAGTCAAATAAATTCAAATAAAGCTAATTAAATCAAATAAAAGTAAAATACATTCTAAAAAGCTAATTGAATCAAATGAAAGTCAAACACATTCAAACAAAGGCTTTTAAATCAAATGAAAGTCAAATACATTCAAACAAAGCTATATTAATCAAATGAAAGTGAAATGCATTCTACAAAGAAAATTCAATTAAATAAAATTCAAACACATTCAAACAAAGCTATTTGAATCAAATGACAGTCAAATACATTCTACAAAGCTAATTAAATCAATTGAAAGTCAAACACATTCAAATAAAGCTATTTAAATCAAATGAAAGTCAAATACATTCTACAAAGCTAATTGAATCAAATGAAAGTCAAACACATTCAAACAAAGCTAATTGAATCAAATGAAATTCAAACACATTCAAACAAAGTTATTTTAATTAAATGAATGTCAAATACATTCTACAAAGCTAATTGAATCAAATGAAAGTCAAACACATTCAAACAAAGCTATTTGAAGCAAATGAAAGTCAAATACATTCTACAAAGAAAATTGAAACAAATGAAAGTCAAACACAGTCAAACAAAGTTATTTGACTCAAATGAAAGTCAAATACATTCTACAAAGCTAATTGAATCAAATGAAAGTCAAACACATTCAAACAAAGCTATTTGAATCAAATGAAAGTCAAATACGTTCTACAAAGCTAGTTGTATCAAATGAAAGTCAAACGCAATCAAATAAAGCTATTTGAGTCAAATGAAAGTCAAACACATTCAAACAAAGTTGTTTAAATTAAATGAAAGTGAAATGTATTCTACAAAGCTAATTGAATCAAATGAAAGTTGAACGCATTCAAACAATGCTATTTGAATCAAATGAAATTCAAATACATTCAACAAAGCTAATTGAATCAAATGAAAGTCAAACACATTCAAACATAGCTATTTGAATCAAATGAAAGTCAAGCACATTCAAACAAAGCTATTTGAATCAAATGAGAGTCAAATACATTCAAACAAAGCTAATTAAATCAAATAAAAGTTTAATACATTCTAGAAAGCTAATTGAATTAAATTAAAGTCAAACACATTCAAACAAAGCTAATTGAATCAAATGAAAGTCAAACATATTCAAACAAAGATTTCGAATCAAATGAAAGTCAAATACATTCTACAAAGCTAATTGAATCAAATGAAAGTCAAACACATTCAAATAAAGCTATTTGAATCAAATGAAAGTCAAATACATTCTACAAAGCTAATTGAATCAAATGAAAGTAAAAAACATTCAAACAAAGCTATTTGAATCAAATGAGAGTCAAATAAATTCAAATAAAGCTAATTAAATCAAATAAAAGTCTAATACGTTCTACAAAGCTAATTGTATCAAATGAAAGTCAAACGCAATCAAATAAAGCTATTTGAGTCAAATGAAAGTCAAACACATTCAAACAACGTTGTTTAAATTAAATGAAAGTGAAATGTATTCTACAAAGCTAATTGAATCAAATGAAAGTTAAACGCATTCAAACAAAGCTATTTGAATCAAATGAAAGTCAAATACATTCAACCAAGCTAATTGAATCAAATGAAAGTCAAACACATTCAAACAAAGCTAATTGAATTAGATGAAAGTCAAGCACATTCAAACAAAGCTATTTTAAGCAAATGAAAGTCAAATAAATTCTACAAAGCTAATTGAATCAAATGAAAGTCAAACACATTCAAACAAAGCTATTTGAATCAAATGAAAGTCAAACACATTCAAACAAAGCTATTTAAATCAAATAAGAGTCAAATACATTCAAACAAAGCTAATTAAATAAAATAAAAGTCTAATACATTCTACAACGCTAATTGAATTAAATTAAAGTCAAACACATTCAAACAAAGCTAATTGAATCAAACGAAAGTCAAACACATTCAAACAAAGATTTCAAATCAAATGAAAGTCAAATACATTCTACAATGCTAATTGAATCAAATGAAAGTCAAACACATTCAAATAAAGCTATTTGAATCAAATGAAAGTCAAATACATTCTACAAAGCTAATTGAATCAAATGAAAGTCAAACACATTCAAACAAAGCTATTTGAATCAAATGAGAGTCAAATAAATTCAAACAAAGCTAATTAAATCAAATAAAAGTAAAATACATTCTAAAAAGCTAATTGAATCAAATGAAAGTCAAACACATTCAAACAAAGGCTTTTAAATCAAATGAAAGTCAAATACATTCAAACAAAGCTATATTAATCAAATGAAAGTGAAATGCATTCTACAAAGCAAATTGAATTAAATAAAATTCAAACACATTCAAACAAAGCTATTTGAATCAAATGACAGTTAAATACATTCTACAAAGCTAATTAAATCAATTGAAAGTAAAACACATTCAAATAAAGCTATTTGAATCAAATGAAAGTCAAATACATTATACAAAGCTAATTGAATCAAATGAAAGTCAAACACATTCAAAGAAAGCTAATTGAATCAAATGAAAGTCAAACACATTCAAACAAAGTTATTTTAATTAAATGAATGTCAAATACATTCTATAAAGCTAATTGAATCAAATGAAAGTCAAACACATTCAAACAAAGCTATTTGAAGCAAATGAAAGTCAAATACATTCTACAAAGAAAATTGAAACAAATGAAATTCAAACACAGTCAAACAAAGTTATTTGACTCAATGGAAAGTCAAATACATTCTACAAAGCTAATTGAATCAAATGAAAGTCAAACACATTCAAACAAAGCTATTTGAATCAAATGAAAGTCAAATACGTTCTACAAAGCTAGTTGTATCAAATGAAAGTCAAACGCAATCAAATAAAGCTATTTGAGTCAAATGAAAGTCAAACACATTCAAACAAAGTTGTTTAAATTAAATGAAAGTGAAATGTATTCTACAAAGCTAATTGAATCAAATGAAAGTTGAACGCATTCAAACAATGCTATTTGAATAAAATGAAATTCAAATACATTAAACAAAGCTAATTGAATCAAATGAAAGTCAAACACATTCAAACAAAGCTAATTGAATCAGATGAAAGTCAAGCACATTCAAACAAAGCTATTTTAAGCAAATGAAAGTCAAATACATTCTACAAAGCTAATTGAATCAAATGAAAGTCAAACACATTCAAACAAAGCTATTTGAATCAAATGAAAGTCAAACACATTCAAACAAAGCTATTTGAATCAAATGAGAGTCAAATACATTCAAACAAAGCTAATTAAATCAAATAAAAGTCTAATACATTCTACAACGCTAATTGAATTAAATTAAAGTCAAACACATTCAAACAAAGCTAATTGAATCAAACGAAAGTCAAACACATTCAAACAAAGATTTCAAATCAAATGAAAGTCAAATACATTCTACAATGCTAATTGAATCAAATGAAAGTCAAACACATTCAAATAAAGCTATTTGAATCAAATGAAAGTCAAATACATTCTACAAAGCTAATTGAATCAAATGAAAGTCAAACACATTCAAACAAAGCTATTTGAATCAAATGAGAGTCAAATAAATTCAAATAAAGCTAATTAAATCAAATAAAAGTAAAATACATTCTAAAAAGCTAATTGAATCAAATGAAAGTCAAATACGTTCTACAAAGCTAGTTGTATCAAATGAAAGTCAAACGCAATCAAATAAAGCTATTTGAGTCAAATGAAAGTCAAACACATTCAAACAAAGTTGTTTAAATTAAATGAAAGTGAAATGTATTCTACAAAGCTAATTGAATCAAATGAAAGTTGAACGCATTCAAACAATGCTATTTGAATCAAATGAAATTCAAATACATTCAACAAAGCTAATTGAATCAAATGAAAGTCAAACACATTCAAACAAAGCTAATTGAATCAGATGAAAGTCAAGCACATTCAAACAAAGCTATTTTAAGCAAATGAAAGTCAAATACATTCTACAAAGCTAATTGAATCAAATGAAAGTCAAACACATTCAAACAAAGCTATTTGAATCAAATGAAAGTCAAACACATTCAAACAAAGCTATTTGAATCAAATGAGAGTCAAATACATTCAAACAAAGCTAATTAAATCAAATAAAAGTCTAATACATTCTACAACGCTAATTGAATTAAATTAAAGTCAAACACATTCAAACAAAGCTAATTGAATCAAATGAAAGTCAAACACATTCAAACAAAGATTTCAAATCAAATGAAAGTCAAATACATTCTACAATGCTAATTGAATCAAATGAAAGTCAAACACATTTAAATAAAGCTATTTGAATCAAATGAAAGTCAAATACATTCTACAAAGCTAATTGAATCAAATGAAAGTCAAACACATTCAAACAAAGCTATTTCAATCAAGTGAGAGTCAAATAAATTCAAACAAAGCTTATTAAATCAAATAAAAGTAAAATACATTCTAAAAAGCTAATTGAATCAAATGAAAGTCAAACACATTCAAACCAAGCCTTTTAAATCAAATGAAAGTCAAATACATTCAAACAAAGCTAAATTAATCAAATGAAAGTGAAATGCATTCTACAAAGCAAATTGAATTAAATAAAATTCAAACACATTCAAACAAAGCTATTTGAATCAATTGAAAGTCAAACACATTCAAATAAAGCTATTTGAATCAAATGAAAGTCAAATACATTCTACAAAGCTAATTGAATCAAATGAAAGTCAAACACATTCAAATAAAGCTAATTGAATCAAATGAAAGTCAAACACATTCAAACAAAGTTATTTTAATTAAATGAATGTCAAATACATTCTACAAAGCTAATTGAATCAAATGAAAGTCAAACACATTCAAACAAAGCTATTTGAAGCAAATGAAAGTCAAATACATTCTACAAAGAAAATTGAAACAAATGAAAGTCAAACACAGTCAAACAAAGTTATTTGACTCAAATGAAAGTCAAATACATTCTACAAAGCTAATTGAATCAAATGAAAGTCAAACACATTCAAACAAAGCTATTTGAATCAAATGAAAGTCAAATACGTTCTACAAAGCTAGTTGTATCAAATGAAAGTCAAACGCAATCAAATAAAGCTATTTGAGTCAAATGAAAGTCAAACACATTCAAACAACGTTGTTTAAATTAAATGAAAGTGAAATGTATTCTACAAAGCTAATTGAATCAAATGAAAGTTAAACGCATTCAAACAAAGCTATTTGAATCAAATGAAAGTCAAATACATTCAACAAAGCTAATTGAATCAAATGAAAGTCAAACACATTCAAACAAAGCTAATTGAATCAGATGAAAGTCAAGCACATTCAAACAAAGCTATTTTAAGCAAATGAAAGTCAAATACATTCTACAAAGCTAATTGAATCAAATGAAAGTCAAACACATTCAAACAAAGCTATTTGAATCAAATGAAAGTCAAATACATTCTACAAAGCTAATTTAATCAAATGAAAGTCAAAAACATTCAAACAAAGCTATTTGAATCAAATGAGAGTAAAATAAATTGAAATAAAGCTAATTAAATAAAATAAAAGTAAAATACATTCTACAAAGCTAATTGAATCAAATGAAAGTCAAACACATTCAAACAAAGCCTTTTAAATCTAATGAAAGACAAACACATTCAAACAAAGCTTTTTAATTTAAGTGAAAGTCAAACACATTCAAACAAAGCTATATAAATCAAATGAAAGTGAAATGCATTCTACAAAGCAAATTGAATTAAATGAAAATCAAACACATTCAAACAAAGCTATTAGAATCAAATGACAGTCAAATACATTCTACAAAGCTAATTGAATCAAATGAAAGTCAAACACATTCAAACAAAGCTATTTGAATCAAATGAAAGTCTAACACATTCAAACAAAGCTATTTGAATCAAATGAGAGTCAAATACATTCAAACAAAGCTAATTAAATCAAATAAAAGTCTAATACATTCTAAAAAGCTAATTGAATCAAATGAAAGTCAAACACATTCAAACAAAGCCTTTTAAATCAAATGAAAGTCAAATACATTCAAACAAAGCTATATTAATCAAATGAAAGTGAAATACATTCTACAAAGCAAATTGAATTAAATAAAATTCAAACACATTCAAACAAAGCTATTTGAATCAAATGACAGTAAAATACATTCTACAAAGCTAATTTAATCAATTGAAAGTCAAACACATTCAAATAAAGCTATTTGAATCAAATGAAAGTCAAATACATTCTACAAAGCTAATTGAATCAAATGAAAGTCAAACACATTCAAACAAAGCTAATTGAATCAAATGAAATTCAAACACATTCAAACACAGCAATTTAAATCATATGAAAGTCAAATACATTCTACAAAGCTAATTGAATCAAATGAAAGTAAAAAACATTCAAACAAAGCTATTTGAATCAAATGTGAGTCAAATAAATTCAAATAAAGCTAATTAAATCAAATAAAAGTAAAATACATTCTACAAAGCTAATTGAATCAAATGAAAGTCAAACACATTCAAACAAAGCCTTTTAAATCAAATGAAAGTCAAAACACATTCAAACAAAGCTTTTTAATTTAAATGAAAGTCAAACACATTCAAACAAAGCTATATAAATCAAATGAAAGTGAAATGCATTCTACAAAGCAAATTGAATTAAATGAAATTCAAACACATTCAAACAAAGCTATTAGAATCAAATGACAGTCAAATACATTTTACAAAGCTAATTGAATCAATTGAAAGTCAAACACATTCAAACAAAGCTAATTGAATCAAATGAAAGTCAAACACATTCAAACAAAGCTATTTTAATTAAAGTCAAACACATTCAAACAAAGCTATTTTAATTAAATGAATGTCAAATACATTCTACAAAGCTAATTGAATCAAATGAAAGTCAAACACATTCAAACAAAGCTATTTGAAGAAAATGAAAGTCAAATACATTCTACAAAGCAAATTGAAACAAATGAAAGTCAAACACAGTCAAACAAAGGTATTTGACTCAAATGAAAGTCAAATACATTCTACAAAGCTAATTGAATCAAATGAAAGTCAAACACATTCAAACAAAGCTACTTGAATCAAATGAAAGTCAAGCACATTCAAACAAAGCTATTTGAATCAAATGAAATTCAAATACATTCAACAAAGCAAATTGAATCAAATGAAAGTCAAACACATTCAAACAAAGCTATTTGAATCAAATGAAAGTCAAACACATTCAAACAAAGCTATTTGAATCAAATGAGAGTCAAATACATTCAAACAAAGCTAATTAAATAAAAAAAAGTCTAATACATTCTACAAAGCTAATTGAATTAAATTAAAGTCAAATACATTCAAACAAAGCTAATTGAATCAAATGAAAGTCAAACACATTCAAACATAGCTATTTGAATCAAATGAAAGTCAAGCACAATCAAACAAAGCTATTTGAATCAAATTAGAGTCAAATACATTCAAACAAAGCTAATTAAATCAAATAAAAGTTTAATACATTCTAGAAAGCTAATTGAATTAAATTAAAGTCAAACACATTCAAACAAAGCTAATTGAATCAAATGAAAGTCAAACACATTCAAACAAAGATTTCAAATCAAATGAAAGTCAAATACATTCTACAAAGCTAATTGAATCAAATGAAAGTCAAACACATTCAAATAAAGCTATTTGAATCAAATGAAAGTAAAATACATTCTACAAAGCTAATTGAATCAAATCAAAGTCAAACACATTCAAACAAAGCCTTTTAAATCAAATGAAAGTCAAACACATTCAAACAAAGCTTTTTAATTTAAATGAAAGTCAAACACATTCAAACAAAGCTATATAAATCAAATGAAAGTGAAATGCATTCTACAAAGCTAATTGAATCAATTGAAAGTCAAACACATTCAAGCTAAGCTAATTGAATCAAATGAAAGTTAAACACATTCAAACAAAGCTATTTTAATTAAATGAATGTCAAACACATTCAAACAAAGCTATTTTAATTAAATGTATATCAAATACATTCTACAAAGCTAATTGAATCAAATGAAAGTCAAACACATTCAAACAAAGCTATTTGAAGAAAATGAAAGTCAAATACATTCTACAAAGAAAATTGAAACAAATGAAAGTCAAACACGATCAAACAAAGGTATTTGACTCAAATGAAAGTCAAATACATTCTACAAAGCTAATTGAATCAAATGAAAGTCAAACACATTCAAACAAAGCTACTTGAATAAAATGAAAGTCAAGCACATTCAAACAAAGCTATTTGAATCAAATGAAATTCAAATACATTCAACAAAGCAAATTGAATCAAATGAAAGTCAAACACATTCAAACAAAGCTATTTGAATCAAATGAAAGTCAAACACATTCAAACAAAGCTATTTGAATCAAATGAGAGTCAAATACATTCAAACAAAGCTAATTAAATAAAAAAAAAAGTCTAATACATTCTACAAAGCTAATTGTATTAAATTAAAGTAAAACACATTCAAACAAAGCTAATTGAATCAAATGAAAGTCAAACACATTCAAACAAAGATTTCGAATCAAATGAAAGTCAAATACATTCTACAAAGCTAATTGAATCAAATGAAAGTCAAACACATTCAAATAAAGCTATTTGAATCAAATGAAAGTCAAATACATTCTACAAAGCTAATTGAATCAAATGAAAGTCAAAAACATTCAAACAAAGCTATTTGAATCAAATGAGAGTAAAATAAATTCAAACAAAGCTAATTAAATCATATAAAAGTAAAATACATTCTACAAAGCTAATTGAATCAAATGAAAGTCAAAACACATTCAAACAAAGCCTTTAAAATCTAATGAAAGTCAAACACATTCAAACAAAGCTTTTTAATTTAAGTGAAAGTCAAACACATTCAAACAAAGCTATATAAATCAAATGAAAGTGAAATGCATTCTACAAAGCAAATTGAATTAAATGAAAATCAAACACATTCAAACAAAGCTATTAGAATCAAATGACAGTCAAATACATTCTACAAAGCTAATTGAATCAAATGAAAGTCAAACACATTCAAACAAAGCTATTTGAATCAAATGAAAGTCTAACACATTCAAACAAAGCTATTTGAATCAAATGAGAGTCAAATACATTCAAACAAAGCTAATTAAATCAAATAAAAGTCTAATACGTTCTACAAAGCTAATTGTATCAAATGAAAGTCAAACGCAATCAAATAAAGCTATTTGAGTCAAATGAAAGTCAAACACATTCAAACAACGTTGTTTAAATTAAATGAAAGTGAAATGTATTCTACAAAGCTAATTGAATCAAATGAAAGTTAAACGCATTCAAAAAAGCTATTTGAATCAAATGAAAGTCAAATACATTCAACAAAGCTAATTGAATCAAATGAAAGTCAAACACATTCAAACAAAGCTAATTGAATCAGATGAAAGTCAAGCACATTCAAACAAAGCTATTTTAAGCAAATGAAAGTCAAATACATTCAACAAAGCTAATTGAATCAAATGAAAGTCAAACACAACAAACAAAGCTATTTGAATCAAATGAAAGTCAAATACATTCTACAAAGAAAATTGAATCAAATGAAAGTCAAACACATTCAAATTAAGCTATTTGTATCAAATGAAAGTCAAATACATTCTACAAAGCTAATTGAATCAAATGAAAGTCAAACACATTCAAACAAAGCTATTTGAATCAAATGAAAGTCAAACACATTCAAACAAAGCTATTTGAATCAAATGAGAGTCAAATACATTCAAACAAAGCTAATTAAATCAAATAAAAGTCTAATACATTCTACAACGCTAATTGAATTAAATTAAAGTCAAACTCATTCAAACAAAGCTAATTGAATCAAATGAAAGTCAAACACATTCAAACAAAGATTTCAAATCAAATGAAAGTCTAATACATTCTACAATGCTAATTGAATCAAATGAAAGTCAAACACATTCAAAATAAAGCAATTTGAATCAAATGAAAGTCAAATACATTCTACAAAGCTAATTGAATCAAATGAAAGTCAAACACATTCAAACAAAGCTATTTGAAGCAAATGAAAGTCAAATACATTCTACAAAGAAAATTGAAAACAAATGAAAGTAAAACACAGTCAAAACAAAGTTATTTGACTCAAATGAAAGTCAAATACATTCTACAAAGCTAATTGAATCAAATGAAAGTCAAACACATTCAAACAAAGCTATTTTGAATCAAATGAAAGTCAAATACGTTCTACAAAGCTAATTGTATCAAATGAAAGTCAAACGCAAATCTAATAAAGCTATTTGAGTCAAATGAAAGTCAAAACACATTCAAACAAAGTTGTTTAAATTAAATGAAAGTGAAATGTATTCTACAAAGCTAATTGAATCAAATGAAAGTTGAACGCATTCAAACAATGTGATCCAAAGTGGACATCTAATGAACCTGTTGCTTTAGTCTTAGAGACTCTTGGATTTTATCCATTTACAAAGAAGGCTGAAGTTCTATGTTGCATTTCATGGGTAGATTGAAGATTGGGCGCATGGCGCGCTTCACTACAGATTTGGCACGTTTCACTGCTATTTTGGGCGTGTGGATCCTAAGCCATTTACTAGCTATTATTATCTTATATTTTAGTTAATGTTGCTGAGATAATGCCAAGAGTTTAGCTCTTTGGCCGGTTGTAATAGGAAGTTATCATTAGGCTTTATTATGCTTTTATTGTTTAGCTTAAATCAAGGAGGAAAACTGCTGGCTTTTGGTTGTTCATGCTTGGACGGTTTTCCTTGACTTTTGGTGTGTTTTTGCTGCTCCTTTCCTCTATAAAAGGGAGAGCAAAACAGAAATAAAAACCAGTTTTGAGTTTTGGATAAAAAACCTTGTGTTTTAGCATTTTAACTTAGAGTTTGTCTCAAGTTCAAGTGTTCCCTTATTGCTTTGAGTAAGTCTTGAGTGATAAGCTTAGGAGAGATTGAGTGAGTCTTATCTCTGGCCTAAAACCCCAAAACTTTGAGTGTGTCCTTGAGTTTTGGCCCTTTTATCTTGTTCCATGATATTTGAGTATTCTAACTATAAGTATTTTTAAATCCATCAACCCATATTCGGGAGGGTGTATTTAGATTTACATCATCTGGTATCAGAGCCTAGTTAAGGGTTTCTTGAAGAAAATCGAGTTTGAAGGCGTTTGGAGCAAAACGGCAGAATTCAATCAGTTTGGAGTTGCGGTTTGAGAAGGACATATCTCCTTCGTTTTCTGTCCAAATCGAGTTATTTCTTTTTTGAATCTGGATATTTTTTGCGTAGATTACTCACAAAAATTTTCAGATATTTTGGAATTTTTCTGCTAATAAACTGGGCAGGTTTTTCGCAGCAACGCGCAGAAAAGAGGCAAAACCGGGAAGGCAGAATTCAATTGAAGATTTCTCCCTCATCCGAAAAGCTTTTGAGGAATTTCTTTTTGCAAATTGGTTGTTTTGATCTGAATTTTCTGAATTTGTAAGCCTTTGAGAGTCTAGAGGCAATTTTCGTTTTTCTTTTTGTCTCTAATTTCGGCAGTTCTCACTCATTGTACTTGTAATATCCAAGCAAAAATAGTGAAAATCATGTCTAGTGAGGAGCTTGCTAGAATGTTGCAAGTAATCACTGAAAAATTGGAGAATTTGGAGAAAAAAACAGAAGAGAGTGAAGTCTCTAGGGCACAACAAGATACTAGGATGGATGCCATATCTGATATGCTCCTTAAAGCCACTAGGAAAATAAATGAATTAGAGGAGGAGGATGAAAATAGTGGTAACAATTTTAGACAATTTGATGAAGATAGGGGTCTAAAAATTGATATGCATGAATTTGATGGAGGGCATGATTGTGAGGCTTTCTTAGATTGGGTTAGGCAAATTGAAACCGTTTTTGATTACAAGGGGTATGATGATAGGAAACGGTTCAAGTTGGCTGTCCTTAAAGTCACTAAACTAGCTGCATTGTGGT